>NC_136061.1:577540671-577576462 GCF_964261635.1 Lissotriton helveticus
TACACATTCTACACGAAAATATACACGTGACGTGCCACCACTCTATTTCATCCCAAGGACCAAGGCAACTGGGAACTTAAACTGTTTAGCTTCAGGCATTCCGAGCAGATAGGCCCTATTCTAAAGGCAGGGCCCTTTTAAATCAAAGGTGCACCACTCAGTGGTGTTCTACAATAAATAAGCAGCTGTGGCTTGAAAACAAGTGTTATAATTCGATAAAAAAAATAACAGTTTGCTTTCAAGAAAATCGATGCATTAGACGACACAACGTTAATGGTCTAATTAGTATAAGAAAGGGAAGGAGGCACATCGACTGAATGGAAACTCGCACAGAATCACCTATGTTTAAGGACCACCTCGTTTCTTGGAAGCCTGTCCTGCCATCGTGCTTGGAGGGAGGGAGGGGGAGAGAAAGAAAGAGAGAGGGAGAGAGAGATAGAGAGGGAGAGAGAGATATTTTTTAATGTACAAAGCATTGAACGTGTGATGGAAACTGATAAACCTTAACTCAAAAACCAAAGACGTAATCGGAGTTTAAGCTCAGTGGGGGTAGGGTAAAAGCCAATAATAACAAGAACAGGGTGAGGAAAGGGTCTGATCAAAGTAGATAATAGAGTCCTACCCTGCTGGAAAACAGACACAACATGGCCAAGAAGCATTGTGTTAGGTGCAGCAGTGCCGTTACTGCTCTATCTGCACCTAGATAGGGGGGCAATTGTTGGCCATGTTGTAGGGGTCTAGATGGACCTTTTTCTGGAGATGAACAATAGGTTGGCGCAGTAGCTAAAAAGGTATATGTTAGGTTGAGGAGCAGTTGATGGGCATCGAGGTGAGGTGTTTCATAATGGGGGACGGGTGAGGTCACCCTCATAAGTAGCAGTTTCAACATACTATAAACTCTTCTATGGTTAGGGCTTGGAAGGTCTGCTGTTTAGGTACCTTCACAGGGAATGTAATGGCATTGTTGCCTTGGTTGCTCTGTAGGTCTGTTTTATCCCTGATTGTGTAGGCGCAGAGTGTTATGACATACAGTGCATTAGTTTAGAGTAGAGTGGTGTAAAGTGCATTGGCGTAGAGTGCAGCAGTTTAGAGTAGAGTAGCGTAGAGTGCAGTTGTATAGAGTAGAGAGGCGTAGAGTGCAGTGGCATAGAAGAGTGGTGCTGAGTAAAGTAGAGTGGCATAGAGTGCAGTGTGTAGAGTAGAGTGGTACAGCATAGAGTGGAGTGGTGCAGCGTAGAGTGAAGTAGAGTGGAGTGGTGCAAGGTAAGGTGGAGTGGTGCAGGGTAGAGTGCAGTGACATAGAGTAGAGTGACGGAGAGTGCAGTGGCGAGAGTAGATTAGAGTGGCATAGAGTGCAGGAAGCTTAGAGTGAAGTGGTACAGAGTAGAGTGCATTGGCGTAGAGTGCCGTGGCATAGAGTCTAGTTTTTCAGGGTAGTGTGGCATGGTGTGGAGTGTCATAGAGTAGAGTAGTGAGGCATAAACTGAAGTGGCAAAGAGTGGAGTTGTTTAGAGTAGAGTGGAGTGGCCTAGACTGGAGTAGTGTGGAGTGCAGTGGTGCCGAGTGGCAGAGAGTGCATAAAGTAGAGGGTGCACAGTAGATCGGAGAGGCATACAGTCAAGTGACGTATATTGCAGTGGCGTAGATGGATTGGCGCAGAGAAGAGTGCAGTGACGCTGAGTACAGTGGTGCAGAGTAGAGTGTAGCAGCATGGAGTGGTGTAGACTAGAGTGGAGTGGTGAAAAGGCGAGTATGGCCATTTCAGACAACACATTTCCACTTGAAATGACCATTACATTTGCCCAGACGTACAGTTTTACTGATAAAAGTACATAACACACATAATGTGTGGGAAAGTCATCAACTAGTGTGTTGATTTATTTTATTCATATTAAAATATTTGTTTCCACCACACTTCAGAATTACAAAATTTGTTGTGCTTTCCTAATTCGGATACATTCTGAAGTGTCCGCACAGTGCATTACAGACATTTAAACTTTGTTGTGTGTTAAGAAAAGCCTGTCACAGCAAGATTGTCACTTAAGTCCTGTCACTTTGAAGTCAGAGAAAACAATTTAAATACCAAGCTTCCTCGGAAGACAGAACCTGACATTTGACCTCTGTCTTTGAATGCACAGCAAATGACACAAGCATAAGAACAAGATTTAACTCCTCCCATGCTCGTGACGGAACCGTTCCGTCACGAGCCTCGGGTGGGCTGTGCTGGTGACGGAACGGTTCCGTCACGGCCCGCTTGCCGCGCCTGCGCGGTGTGAATTCCGCGCCTGCGCTGCCGTTCTAAAGAGCGGGCGGGGCCGTGACGGAACGTTCCATCACAAGCACAGCTCACCCGCGGGCCATGACAGAGCGGTTCCGTCATGAGTACGGGAGCGCCGCGCAGCCCCGCCTCCCCCTTAGCGCTGCGGCGGAATAGCCGCCGCAGCGAAGGGGTTAAAGTCCTGTTTACAAAAAGGGATATAGTAAAAAATGAATGCTCTTTGTGAGGGACAAGCTCAAGCTGGACAGCCTAAAACAATTAAAGTCAGCAAATAGAAAGAAAGCAAATGTGAGTTACAAGCCACAAAGCCAATAGTAAGCAATAGGCGGAATGCATTCCCAAAGACCCTTTCCGAATGTCCCCAGAATGTCTTTAGCAAGCCAGGCTTCGACCTAAAAGGTTAAAAGTGTGCAGCAAATACTTATTTGTGCTTACGGCACAGAACTAGCAAACTTGTATTGTGGCCCTTTACAACTGTCCATGCCATGCAGGAGCTTTGTGGCAAAAACTAGTTTTAGAGCCCAGATGCATTGCGGTAAATGCAGTGCATGATAACACCAACAGTGGTGAATACTAAAGTCTTTCAACTAAAGTGAGTGTTATCATGCACTCCGTTTACCACAATCCATATGGGCAAATTGGGTGCTAGTATTCGAGGCCGTCTGCTTCCCCCATGACTCTTGTTGAGTGATTGGGATGCACCTGCGCTCTGGGATTGTTATAGAAACCTGAGGAGACTGTGAGTAGCGTTGCCAGTACCCCCAAATCTACAGTATTATTTTCTACTGAAAAAGGACAACTATTCTGCAACGTGTTTCTAAAGATACACAGCACTGGCTGCCAATGGTGGCCGGTAAGTTATGGGAGTGGCGGGGTGGGGGGGATGGTCGGGGGTTTTTAACAAAAAAAATCACTTACCTGATCTCGCCAACGTCTTTCCATCACCGCATCTCTCCCATGTCAAGTGAGTCTCTTCCAAGAACCGGAAAGCACCCAGACTCCCCACAGCCAATCACAACGCTGCAGTGCAGCATTGTGATTGGTAAGCACCCAGGCTCTCCTGAGCCAATCATAACGCTGCAATGCAGAGTTGTGATTGGTCTGAGCGCCTTGGTTTGGCGCTCAGCCAGGGAATGGTGACCTGGGCATGTTCTCCATGCAGGCTGAAGCCCCGCCCAAGCTTGACCACTTGGAAAATGAAATGATAATAACTTCAGTTATTATCAATTTATTTTTTCTTTTACACTGCTCCGGAAGCAGTGGGGCGACTCTCCTCTGCCTTAGCGGAGGAGTCGACACTGACCAACAATGATGTATACTAAAGCAGCCCTGTCAAGTTTCCCAGCTTTATGTGTACGTAATGTACTGCTCCAGGCTGGGTTTTTTGTTCTGGGATTTGAGTCTTGTTTATTCCATTATAAAATAGGACTGAAAGTCCCATAATTCACAGAAAAAACTGAACTGTATTGGAGGAGCACATCACACATGGCCCTTCGAAACCTAGCAGCTATGCTAAAGACAGTGAACTAAAGTGAGTGTTATCATGCCAGGGCCGGCTTTAGGCATGTGCAAGCTGTGCACCTGCACAGGGCCACCAAACCCCAGGGGCCACCACACCAATATATATCCTTAATATATTAATCCTCTGAGGATGGATACATATTTGCGTGGTGGCCCCTGGCAGGGATTTGGCGGCCTCCGGCTCTGTTCCACTTCTAAACACCCTGACCCCCTCCCCTCATTACTGGCCTGCGCGCTCCGCCCCACCCGGAAACCCTCTTCCGGGCCCCCTACCTACGCTCCTTGCCCAGGGCCACCATGAGCCTAGAGCCGGCCCTGATCATGCACTGCATTTACCAGAATATCTGGCCAAATTGTGTACAAGTGTGCCTGTCAGCGTTCTCCCTCCCTCCTTCTGTGATTGGCTCCTTGTTGAGTTTATTGCACTGAAGAGCTCATTGGGAAGAGCCTGCGCTCTGGGAGTGGTGCTTTGCCTGAAGAAAACTGGGAGCAGTATTGCCAGCATCCAGATTAGATATTGGACATTAAGGATGAATAGTCTTAAAGCAGATTTGTTTCAATGCCCATAAATAGTTTGTTTTCATTTTGAACTGCAGAAATTGGATCAAGCATCTTAGCACTTCCACAGAATGTTAAAAAAAATACCAACTAGAGACTAAAAAGGATGATTGCGTTACACATTCCTTTAAACAGGACACAAGTGTCTCTGTCTCATTAAGACATAAAGGCTCTAAGAAATACAATGTCTTTCATTTACCTTTTTTAGGTCTCTCGTAGGCAGCGTGCATGCGCTGTCTCTCAGAGATATCTAGTAATCTGTATAGCTAGGGTAATCCCGGCTGCTGTTTGCATGCTGCTTGCAATTGGCTTATTTACGATTTCTGGCATCCCTATTTTTTATTTTCTTTATTTTACAGAGTTTTATATAGCGCGAACCTGACCCGAATCGGATATCAGAGCGCTTTACATAGCACCAGTTGCATTACATAAGGACACATTCATTTATTTTATTGTTTTTGTTAGGCATGGGTAGATTAAGTGATTTGCCCAGAATCACAGGATGTCCAGTGTCATTGCCAAGACTCAAACCTAGTTCCCCAGATTCAAAGTCGACCGCCCTAGCCGTTAGGCCAACTCCTCTCCCCTCTATTGGTTCTGGCCGAATGCATCACTTCCGTTTTTATCGGAAGCAGCACCGACCAACTACAGTTTCATTGCACTGCAGCTGTTGGTATGTCATGTTTAGGGACTACTCCTTGTTTAAACAATTGTAGGCTTTATTTATCAGAGCGGCGGGTCGCCCGTTCGACTTTTTATCTGACCCTCACCCTAGCACCTAAAGACCCCAAGGGCCTGTGCCAGGGCAACGTCATGCACAGCCATATCGGCACTCATGCTTTAAAATAAAATAAAAAGTGTATGCGCGTTTGAAATGCATACCGCATTGTGTCTTTACCCGTAGTGGTTTAATCGGGTTCATAGTGGTGTTAGCTAGTCCTCTTGTTTTCTTAGCAGCTTCATACAATAACGGCGACTGCACTGCTCTCTTTTCATTTAAAATCAGCGCAACTGCAGCTGAGCTTCATCTTTCCCAGCCGCGTGCTTCTGCTGCCTGTTAATATTTTATAGAGAAAGCATGCTCCCTTAAAGCTGGCCCTTCCCTGGGGAGAGCAGCACCCGACCCCCATTGCAGGCTCCCTGGGCATGCCTGTCCAGTGGAGAGCCATGCATATACTTTTAGGTCGTGCCAAGATCGGGTGTCACGCTCGCCAGGAAAGAGCTGGCATTACGGGTTAAGAACGCTGGATTTTTCTTCATTTTAAATAGCCTCTGTACCGTCACCCCAGGCTGCACGTGCTGGGAAGGTAGGGTTTGCATGGCAGCTGATGTCTGACCACTTGAGCCACATCGAAAAAAGTGCGTTTAAATTCAATTACTTCCTATGAAAATAGGGGCTTTCTTAAAAACAATTATCACTTTATTCTATGACCCCAGACATTAAATAACTGTCCTGATGAAGTAGGGCTGCCAAGTGACATTATTACATGTGTGGCAGTTTCAGTCAACTCTGGGTTTTCAACCAACATCACTATCAATTTCCAGGCTTGTGGTTTCCCGTTTACTTATAGATGTACTTAGAAGGCTCAACGTGCAAAGCACTGCTGGCTAAAGAAGGTTGCAGCTGTGCTGCTGTATTTAACTGTGATTTGAAACACAATACATTGCAGAGTCGCAACTTGTTCTACCCATGTCGTCATATGCACCTTAGGCAAATGTAATAGTTTCAGTCACGAAAGCGTACCATTCCAAGACTTGGAGGCCTATACTGGATAATGTGAAACTACAAATCCCATAATTCCTACTGCTATTGATTAACACACTGGGACAAGCTAGCTCTGTTCCAGTTGGCACCTTGGCACTGCTGCTCAGATATTGGGGGAGGGGAACCACTGTACAAAGTTATCTGGCGCTAATACAAAAATCTCGGTAGAATGAGTATCTCCTTATCAAGGTGGTTTAAAGGGCAGGCAAACGTTTTCGGGGCCAACGTAGTACCAAAGAGAGGTTGAGTAAAAAGAGATAAAGAGGCAGAGAATGTAAGCAATGTTTGCCTTCTAGTACTTGTGTTGTGTCTAAACGCAGTTAGACTTTCAGACATCGTGTTACACCATCGTCTGCTGCAGAGCGCACGCCAGGAAAGAGGCGGGCCGCATCGGCCTCCACGCACGTATGGCGGGGCGCCGGCCCCCCTTCCCCTTGCTAACAACCATGGTGGGGCACCCCACCGCTGCATCAGATGACGCGGCCGGCGTGCCTCACCACTGATTTGTGTGCGGCTCCCCAGTTGACCCGGAAGCGATAGAATCGCTTCCGGGTCAAAGGGGGAGCCAAGGGGCAGACCAGTTGTGACTGGTCTGCCGTGGAGGGCTTAAAAGGCCAGGGAGCGCGGGAGGCGTTCTCTTGTTCCCGCGCTTCCCAGGCCTGCCCTTTGCCGCCCCAGCCTCTTAAGGCTGTGACCTTTTTTCTCTTATTTTAATTTCAGAGCCGACGTCGGGCGAAAACTGGACCTGGGAACGTCAGAGTGGCCGCATCCTTTTTGCGCGGTTGCAGGTCGGGCGGAAGCCAGAGGAGCGGGCAGGAGCATCCGGTGAAGTTTGTGGCATCGGGAGAGCGGAGGGAGAGCGCGGACCCGGCTCCGATGGTTTAGTTTGGGCGCTACAGAAGGTCGCGCTGATATCTTCACTGCAAGGCAGCGGGGGAGACACGCGCAGGGCCCAGGCCAAGCGGGGCACGCGGGGGCTATTTTCTCGCATACAATTGTGACAGAGCAGCCGGAAAGAGTAAGCGCCCTGCTTAGTAGCGAAACAGGGTCGGGCCTGGCTAGTACTTGGATGGGAGATCACATGGTAATAACAGGAGCTCTGGAAAGTGAATAAATAGCACAGCGCTCACAGAAATTACGGCTCGCCAGAGGGGCAATTAAGCAGGTTTTTTAAACAAAGGTTTTTCTCTGCGCAGGTAACAATTTAAATATAAGTGTGGCAAACTGAGGGGCAATGTTTTATAAAATCAGTTTCAAAATATTGAGAGTTCTCAAAGGCATTGAAAGTTGAATCATTCAGAATATCCTAGTGTTTTACACTTGCTTGATTTAACTGAGGCTCATGTAAGGGGCTTTGATACCTAGTCCGGAGGTGATTTGCCTTGCATTTGAACAGCATACAAGGTTTCTTTTGAGTGGCTGAATCTGGAGTGCACAGCTATAAGCTTGAATAATTTTTGGCGTCTTGTGTGGCAGTGCTATATGCTAATCTTGTTTTTATTGTAGGACCTCATTGAAGTGGGCACTGCTTGCGGAGATGACAGGGAGTGAAGCGGTGTACAACGCAATCAGGGGACACAGACAGGCCTGCACTTCACTGCTTCTGGTGGGCGGCCGGGTTAGAGTGTGCTCGCTAGCTAGCTGGTGTGGCGTGGTCGCAGTTGCGTGGTGCTTTCGGCCAGTCTGTGTACCCCCAACTTTGTGCAGGTAAAAGCCGGGTTAGGTCCTGGTGGTTGCAGGGACACATTGTGCTCTTAGGGTTGTGAGTTGAGAGAAGATGGCCAGTAGACGTGGTACCAAACGTTGTTACATATGCTGCAGGGTATGATGCGGAATATGGCAACAATGAACAGGAGATGGGGGGTAAGTATATCAGATAGGAAAGAGCGTGGCGGAGCTCAGACAGAGGTTGGATCATCAGGCTGGGTCATCTGGAAGGCCCAAGTGAACAATAGTACCCCCGCAGCCCAGAGGGGAATTGGATCCACTACCCAAGTGGGCCAGAGCCAAGAAGGGGGGGCCCTAAATGGGGGGCTGGTGCCGCCGGTCATCCCTATACCTACTCCCCAAATCCCGGCAACTATACCTGTAACACCGGTACCTGCTGCACCTGTCCCAACACCAAGCTCAGTGCCTCTGGTGATCCCGGCGGTACCCACATTTAACCCTGTGCCAGTCCCAGGGAGTCCAACAGCAGCCCCCGTCCCGGCTGCAGCACCTGCAGGGGTTGGTCAGGTCCCACCAGAGCTAGCGGCACAGATAGCGGCAGTTCTCTCTTGGCTAAAAATAGGGGGGGTGTTACCATCTTCAGTAGATGTGAAGGAGGTAGGGGAGGATCCTTTGGCAGAGGCGCATAAGATGGTGACAAGGATCATGACTGCCCCGAGTAGCAGGGTGGCCGAGTGCGCCTATTCCTCCACAAGCGGCGTGTCCAGGCAGCAACCCCAGAAGTGAGAAGATGGTAGAACCAACGCGTGCCGGGGAAATTGCTAAGGAGGTGGCATTACCAGTGCTGGGCGAGGGTACAGTACATTTGGCTCAGCATGTAACACAAGAAGTGAAGGATTTAGTTTGGGCGGGCAAATATGTCAATATGTTTTCTTTGCTGATGGATAACAGGGAAATGGAGAATACTAGGAAGCAGAAGGATTGGATGTCACCTAGCGAATGGCGGGTGGAGATGGCGAGATTCAGGGTGGAGGAGACATTGAACAACTGGATTAGAGCCTTCTCTGTGTTTATGGCAATTACAGCCGAGCGGTACCCTAACTTGCAGGCAGAGATGGCGTGTTACCAGAGTAGGATCACATGTTTCCATGATAAATATGGAGGGGAAGGATGGAAAGACTATGACATGAGTTTTAGGAAAGCTAAAGAGTTTAACTCCTCACTTTCCTGGGATCAGGTGGATTCCATTTCATGGTATGGACAGTTTACAGCAGGGCAGCCTGGCGGGGCGGGCCGAGTTGGAACAGAAGCCACTCCCCCCCATACCCCAACAGCCCTTTCGGCCGGCACAGGGCGGTGGCGCGGCCCCTATGGCAGGGAGCAGTGGGAGGCGAAAAGGGGTGTGCTGGGATTTTAATAAGCAAGCATGCACCAGGGCACAAGGCACATTCAAGTTCAGACATGCATGTTCCATTTGTAATCAACCTTCCCACCCAGAAACAACATGCCACAATAAAGGTAACGCCTCTGGAAACAGGGGAAGAAAGAAACAGGAATAGGGAGAGAGTACGGCTGGTGTCGCGTTCACCCATTGACGTTCTGGTTATGACTCCTCGGCTGAACAGGTACCCAGACTATGCCTCTGCTAGGATGTTACAAGAAGGTTTTTTGCAGGGCTTTAGGATCCCAGCGGTGGGTTACGCCGGAACGGCAGAGGGTAGGAACCAACTATCTGTTAGGAACAAACCAGAGGTGGCAGCTACAAAGATTGCAAAGGAACTGCGCCTAGGCAGGATAGCCAAAAAAGGATGAGGGTGAGTTCAGGCAGATTCATAATCTGTCCGCGCTTAGGGGCGCATCACTAAATGACGCCATCAATGAAGACATTTGGAGAGTTAAGTATGCTTCCTTTGACCAGGCGGTGGAGATGTGACACCTGGACCTGGAGCCTTGTTGGCAAAGTCGGATATTGAGTCCGCTTTCCGGCTACTGCCGGTTCATCCTCTAGATCAGCACCTGCTAGGTTTCTCATTTCAAGGTAAATTCTATATGGGTAAGTGTATGTCCATGGGTTGTTCTGTTTCCTGCGCCTACTTTGAGAAATTCAGTTCTTTTTTGGAATGGGTTTTTAGGCAGAAGACTGGACACCAACATGTCATGCATTACCTGGATGACTTTCTCTTTGGTCGGTGGGCTCTCAGGAGTGTGCGTGGGCATTGCAGGAATTTTGCGTGCTCATGCGGGCTTTTGGGGTCCCGCTGGCGCCGGGAAAGATGGTGGGCCCAGCAACCACATTGGAATTCTTAGACATTGAATTGGATTCAGTAGAGGGTTGATTTAGGTTACCTAAAGACAAAATCCAGAAATTTAGAGCAGCCCTCCAGCAAGGTTTGGCCAAGGACAAGGTGACACTACATCAGTAGCAGATTGTGGGCCAGTTGAACTTCGCACTGAGAGTGATACCCATGGCGCGACCATTCTCCCGCTCAATCTCGCAGACCATGACAGGTCTGCGGGAGAAGCCCCATCACACAAGACTGCCGGCCGAGGTCCGCCAGGACATGCGGATTTGGATCGCATTTCTGGAGGGCTTCAACGGCAGGGTAGTGTGGCTCGGTCCACCCACTACGTCAGCAGAGTTAGGTTTATGGACTGACGCTGCAGGCAGTGTGGGATTTGGTGCCATACTTGGAAACAAGTGGGTGGCACAACAGTGGCCGGTATGGTGGTAGGAGAGTGGTCTGACAACTAATATAGGTTTCCTGGAACTATTTCCAATCTGGGTTGCATTGACTGATTTTCTGGTCTGATAACATGACAGTAATGGAATGTATCAATTAGCAAGCGGCACGGTGTAAAATGATACTTCGCCTACTAAAAGAAATAGTTCTGGTGTGCATGAAACTTAACATACAGTTTAGGGCCAAACATGTCCCAGGGGTGTTAAACAATGCAGCTGACGCACTCTCTCGCTTTAAGATGCAGGTATTCAGGGAACATCTACCATCCGCAGAGGCGACGCCTACACACTTCCCAGCAACGCTCTGGCAGATTGGTGCCCCCAGCTACAGAACCTCGTGGCAGCTAGCTTAGTGCCCAGGACCAGAACCACTTACGAAGGGGCGTTTTTGTCTTACTGCACTTTTTTGGGACAAGGTTGGGCGGAGAGATGGGCTCAGGCAGGGAATTTCACTCAGTACCTAGATGCATTACACAGGGAAGGGTGCTCCGCAGCGACAGCAAGCCGGCACCTGGCAGCTGTTTCTTTCTTTGCACAGATTAGGGTTACCAAAGATCTCACAAATAGTTTCATTGTAAGGAAGGCGCTGAAGGGGTGGCGGCACCTCCAAGCAACCGTCACGGGCACGAGGCAACCGATAGGTTTAGCGCGGCTGGCATCACTATTAAATGCCCTGTGTAGCATCAGCAGTTCATCGGGGGAAGTACTATTGTTCAGAGCGGCCTTTACACTAGCCTTTTATGGGGCGTTCCGGGTAGGGGAACTGGTGGCTAGCAATAAGCAGGACCTGCTAGGTGGACTTCAGTTTGAGCACACAAGGATAGTAGGCGATACACTGTTAATTACCATCAGAAAATCAAAGACTCTTCAAGAAGCCCGTGGTGAGGGGCTGGTACTCCATCGGGCGAGAACTAATCCATGCTGCCCAGTGATGCACGTGGAAGCCTTCCTCAACCAGAGAGTAGACGCACAAGGGGGAGGCATTATTGATGCATGCAGATGGTACCCCGCTTACCAGGTTTCAATTCAAGAGAGTGTTGGCTATGACAATTGACAAGGCAGGCTTAAATCCAAAGGATTTTGGGACACATTCGTTCCGTATAGGGTCTGCCACTGAAGCAACTGCTAGAGGGTTACACAATAGCAGTGTGAGGAGAATTGGGAGATGGTCTTCCAACTGTTACAAGAGTTATGTTCGGCTGTACATGTTGTGAGGGTGGCAGAATAATTACGCTGATGCCTGTCTTATTTGTTTGCTTGTATTTCAGTTTACCGAACCTGTCACGCAGGGCGGAAAATGCCGTCAACACACCACCAGCAAGTATCTTCATCACGGCGGACCCAGGCACAGGAAAAGGAGACACAAGTTGTATGGGTTATTGGTCATTCTTATGTGAAATGTGTTAAATCTGTTTTTCTTACCAGTAATTACAGACAGTGGGCGGAACAGGGAGGTTTCAAGGTCTCCTTTCATGGTAGGGGGGTCTCTGCCTCAGTCAGTTGAGGGGGTTCGTTAAGGAGTTGCTCAACAGACACACCCCACTGCCCACAGTTGTTATCTTACATTTGGGCGGGAACGACCTGGTAAAACTGGGCAGAAGGGTTCTGATGGAAGAGATAATCTCGGGGGTAGGTTGGTTAGCTAAAACATGCCAAGTCTGCACCAAAGTTTGGTCTCAGATAATTCCTAGACTCAGATGGAGGGGGGGGATTCGGTGAAAGCGTTGAATCACTCGGTAAAGAGGATCAACAATAAGATAGAGAAATTGTTTGGGTCACCTCAATTGCAAAACATACCACATGGGTGTGTCAGGGGGGAACAGTGCTTCTTACAGGATGGGGTTCACCTGACTAGTGAGGACAATTACTTATTTTTAGAGAACATCTTGGCATGGCTAGGGGTTTTAGGTCTGGGCATGACCTTGTAGAGTAGGAGGATATGGGGGGGCAGATATCGGGCAACTATGCTGGCCTGTGGCGGTAATGTCATGATTGGTGAGCAGTCAATTTAAGGTCCTTAGGGGGTGGCGCCCTTCTTGAATGGGGTCGCCCAGTGGGAGGGACAAGTGATCTCTCCTAGAACTCCAGGGGCAGTACATCCGGTTGGTTGGATGGGTGCGGGGTAGGGGGGAGTTCCACTTTCCCTAGGCTGGTTGGCCACTCCGCACGTGCACTATGACGTCATTAAACAGCGCAGAGTGCAAGGGCCCCCTTTTGGCTAATGGAGTTCATGGAGCTTACGGGGGTAACCGGGAGGGTGGTAAGTACCCTCTCAGTAAACGGGCCCTCTGCGCATGCGCACTCAGACGTGAAGGCGTGGCTGTTTGATAAGGATCTGCCACCGGTTAGCGACCTTGCCGTTGGCCCAATAATAGGATATGCAGAAAAATGAATCATGTGTGATTATGATCCTAAATGTTAGATTCGGATAGGAAATATTCTGTATTAAAAATATGTTAAGGTTAGCCCTTGGATACCTGTCTACATGGATTGTAATCTAAAGTCGATTGTGTTTCTCTGCATAAATGATTCTGTAAATATTGTTTATTTAAAAAAAATGTAATTTGTTTTCATGTTTTAATGAATATGGCCGGGGGTCGTGAGACCCCCCGCCTTCCAAAGAAACTCTTCTCTCATGTCCAATTTCTAATAAATGTGGGGGTGCACAAGGCAGGGAGGGGGATTGACGGTAACCCCTGACCATATGCTTGTGAGCAGCTGTTGTACTGTCACCGCAGCCCGGGGGTGCTGGGATGGACGGTGTGCCCGGCAGCTGATGGGCGAATGACTGGGTCAAGGAAGTCAGTTCGGAGTAGTGATCCTCTGCAGGAAGGCCAGCAGGCCGGTTGTATGGACCCTGTAGGTTGAGTAGTGTGAAGGCTCCTGGACAGCTTACCTACCCGTGAGTCAACATAGTGCATCCGTGCCGCATATCAGACTCTCATGACACAAACTATGAGGTGTGCGAGAGAGCAGCTCATTTCAGTGAGGAGCAACGCCTGCATGTGCCCTGCTAGGCTTCGCACTCCTTGTGCGTTGTTATGATTGTGCATCTGACCAACTGGTGCTGTGACAGGGTTGCGTTGGCAGAATGTGTATGCTTGCGCTGTTTGTGTTTGCGGCCAAACGTGCATTTGTTTTCTTTACAGTAATTGTGCTTTACACAGAGTAAGTATGCAGAGACAGAACTATATATCAAATGTCAGTTGCAGCGCCAATATCGTGCAGCTGTTGTCTGTGTGCACTGACTCTGCATATTGAGTTTTTGCTGTGGCTATAATCCATATAAACACTCAACGTACCAGAACATACGTCTGCAGGGCAAAGTTTGTACATTGCCGTTGTTTTTCGTTTGCTCGTGTACTCAGTGGGGACAAATCTGTACTACAGTGGCTGGGTAGGTACTGTCTATGTATGTTACAAAGCTGTTCATCTTTGCTCTGTCTCTGCAGTTCCTGGTATCAACATCTGCAAAGTTTTCAGATGGTTAGATGAGTTATTTGCTACTGTCTTCTTGCCATGCTGGGTTTACTTGTCTGTGCGCATCACTAGTATTTTGTTGTATGTTGTAATTGAAGTTCACATTGAAAGGATGCCATGCAGACCACTGCTGTTGGTGTGCTCTTTCAGAGCAGTGTGTACCCGGTGTGCTCTGTGTTTCAACTTCTTTTTTAGGTCGAGGTAATATCCGGTCTGCCGAAGGCAGAACCAGAAGTCCGAGATTTTATGTTTCTTAGAGTGGACTATTTGTCCCGCCTCTGTTTTTGGCTCTCTCCCATTGGCTGGCTTCCTAAACGGAGGCCAGTCATTGGAGGAGAGAGCCATCCCTCCAAAGAAGCTCTGTCTTTTTCGGATTTGGGGGCGTAAGTTTTGCTGTTCTTTAGACAGTGACGTAGTCTGTCACTCAGAACCACAAAACCACGCCCCCGATTCCGAAAAAAATCGGAAGCCTGAAACCGCCATTTTTCTTTTCCCCCAGTGAAGGTGAGCCTCGAGCCTCTGCCCCCGTTTGTGCCGTTTTCAGTGCTCCTGCACCCCTCTTTTTTTTTTTATGCTCTGCTTGCTGAAGGGTAGATTCCCTGGTTAAGTTTGGCCGCGCATTACTCTCGGTATGAAATACGTCGTAACAACTGCATGATATCACTGAATATATTACAAAAAAAGTGACTCGTTCTGCTGAGCGCCCTTTTGTTTTAGATGAAGTGGGTATTAGAGTGGATGTCACGCTGCTTGTTCAGGTTTCTACCTTTGTTGTACTAGACTTGAACACGAAGTATGGAGTTAAGCTTGTGCGGCATAGTATTTAGAGAATGATACTGCGATCCGATTAGAAGTTCCCTGGTGCACAAAGAGGTCCATCTGGATCGCGATGCGTCGCTGCGGCGGCTGGGCCTGTGCTCATCAGACAAGTCAATACTAGACTGCTGGCAAGCACGCAGTTTACCCGGAAGAGCTGCTTGGCAATGCAGAAAGACATTTTTATCTGTGACTGACAACTCTGTAATTACTGATGACGTCAGTAAAGTCAATAGCAGCTAGCTCGCTGACACCTGCACACGGTGTTTTGCAAGTCTGTGACTGATACAGAGTATTAACCTGCGTGATATGACTGACGTTCAGGCTGTACTGATAACATTAAAAAGGGACGTTTTCGGTGTGATGCTCAGTACACAGGAAGCTACAAAGACACGGCCCGCGACATGACTGCCTGGTTACAACACAGTGCACTGCTGATTGTCACTCACTCCTGAGGCAAACTTACAAGTGAAGTGGGTATGACTCTCGTTCGCAGTCTCATTTTTCACCCAATTTATGATTTCAAATGTCTCCTTTTTTCTGCAGAATGTGTCCACGCACTGTATTCACATTATTTTCTACTGCATCTTCCTAGCAGGATGTTCACATAAAATCGAGCAGATTGAAGAAAAGGGTGCAGCCGACCGAAAAACACTATCAAGGTGCCCATATCTCCTCTACTAAGAACTATCACTGCTTGGAATACGTATTGGAAATTGACATTCAAAGTGTCAAGGCTTTACAAGTAAGGCCTCACCAATGCCTGATTCTGCTTCCCTTTTATAAATAATGCTAAATTCTAAAAAAAAGCCCCCATTCGTAAATATTTTACCCTTGGGTGCTGGTCAATATGGTGTAATTGCTGCAATTGCAGGTTACGTTATGGCAGATATGGGGGCCTGGATGGTGGGACAGCCAATGAAAACAGGTGAACGCACACCTTATTAGTATGTTTGGGGGGTCTCACGTCAGAACGAGATGACGGCACTGGGCTGAGCTCCACTCGGACGTGGAACTCTTTTTCACATTTGCAGCCTGTTTTTGCCACGCTGGGGAGAGGACATCTCCATCTGTGTTCTCCCTGATGGCCGGAGCGGCATTTGGAGCAGCTCCGACAACAAATTTCTTCCGGGCTGACCCGGGCTGACCCGGAGCAGGATAATAGTTTGTTGGAGAAAGACCTATTTTGTTCATTATCTAAAAGCCCTTACAATATACTTTACCAAACATCATGAGTTTGCTTTCATCATACATAAATGTTAACTTTTCGCTGGCCTTCGAGGACGTGCACACAGTGCTCTGCAGGGTACAGAGAGATCTCAGCAGCAGGGGCATCAACCGCTGAGCTATCTCGCTCACTCGCACTCAAGGTACCTGCAGACTTCAACCAGACGCAGAGAGAGAGAGCGCCATCAGAGCAGCAGGCGCGTTAACACCACGAACTATATCTAGGACTGGAGCCTGTGCATGGAGCCCTCTGCAGGAGGAGCACGAACCGACCCAGCTAGGTTACTTACCGAGGACTTATTTATTTATTTATGCGTTTTTATATAGCGCGGACTTTACCCGAAGGTGTCAGAGCGCTTCACAATAGGAACAGAACTAATACATGAGAACATTACAAGTGCACAAAATACAAAAGCAAACGTTACATTAAATGAAGCAAAAATGACAATCGTGAGCCAACAAAATACAAGAGGTAGCAAACGGTGCATTACAAAAGTGACAATAGTGAACCAACAAAATACGCTATTATGCATGCGTGTTACCCAATCAGCCCCCTCTGCCGTAGGTGCATTAACCAACCGAGTCAGCTTACTGGGAACTGTGCAAACACAGGTCTGTGCTGCAGGTGCAGCAGCCGAGTGAGCTGTCCTATTCCGATCTGCAGAGGTGAGTCACGCCTCTGCAGACTACACCCACCGAGACCAAGTGCCTCTTACACACGGATCAGCAACAGGCGCAACACCCACCGAGGCAGCAGACTCCGATCTGTGCCACAGGCGCTTTGACCCGCTGAGCTGCCTCATCACTGGTGGCGCCTCTGACACACAGATCGGCAGCCGGCGCTACACCCATCGAGGCAGCAGACTTCGATGTCTGTCACAGGCGCGTTGACCCGCTGCGCTGCCTCATCACTGGTGCGGCCTGTGACCAAACGCCTCTGACACACAGATCGGCAGCAGGCGCTACACCCACCGAGGCAGCAGACTCCGACCTCTTCCACTGGTGCTTTGACCCGCTGAACTGCCTCACCACTGATGGGGCCTGTGACCAAGCCCCTCTGACACACTGCAGCAGGCGCTACGCCCGCAGAAGCAGCCTCCAGGCCCCGGATAGACTGAGCTTGGGGGGGGGCAGGAGGGGGGGGGTGGACGCTTCTGGTTTTGAAATCTTGGGTGAGATGAGTTTAGTGCACAAAAAAGGGGAACACATGAAGATTACAGACCAGGCGCCGGCAAGAGGCCAGTGGCCACGTCACTTCCGTGCTTTAGATCTTGGTCAGACCCGGATGTCCGAGGGCCCCTCCGGGGACACTGAAGTCAGGCAGGGAGGGGGCCCGGTGAGGGCAATATCCGGAAGGGGTATTTTAAACCCACCGCAGCAGGGAGGTCTTCGCTTCTGTTTTTAAACAGTGATTTACCACGGGTCTCACGCCCCCGGCCCCCCCTTGAGACCTCTTCAGTCCACGGGTTTCCCCTTGCATTCTGTGTCTTGTAGTCCTGGTCTTATAATGGGAGAAACAGGACTACAGACCCCAGAATGCAACGAGAAACCCTGGCCCTGAGCATCCATTTCGTTTATAATCTGTTGTACTTTGACCAAATTTTCTTTGTGATGCTGCAGAGTGGCAAAATGCCATTTATTTAACGATTACGCTATTGGCAATTTAAATGACAATGCCATTTATTTATGATTTAAAAAAAAATGTCATGAGCAATGCCAATAGCTCTACCTTTAATAATGCCGAGACCATTGCATTGTAAATGCTTGTTTTTTTTTAGCTGCAATGCAATGCAAATGCTGCCACTACTATGTTTATTTGTTTCGCGCAGTCTCTTAGCACAGCGGTTTGCATTCGGTGTAGAGGCACTATTTTTATGCTTTAAGCTGCCATTATATGTTTTACCTGAATGCAGAAATAGCTGCTGCGTTATGTGAAACAAGTGTAGATGGATGAATAGATTTACTGATGTGTTGCAAGAGTTTTTTTCACAGTGTTGTATGTCTACACATATTATCGACGGCAGCTATTTAAGAGTACCGTAATTAGTCAAACCCAGTGCCGCACGTGTATAGATTCTCATATGAGGGATATGTGTTTTAGGTTGAATGATTGCAATGCAATAGGTATCGCATGTACGAGAGTTTAAGCTATTGGCATTGTAAATGCCAATAGGTCAAACTCTCGTAAATGCGAGACTTGTTGCATTGCAAATGCTTGTTTTGATAGGGAACCACCCTTTTTCTAACCTCTGTAGGGCAACTAATGTTCCCTCATAGAATGAAAGGTACACACACACCCACTCTCCTCCTCTCTCTCTCTCTCTCTTGCATGAATTAATACAGAGGATCTCCTTTGTCTGGGTTTGCATGGTGCCATAAATCGTTACTTAATTTACGTAGGCACAGATATAGATACAGAAACAGGCATGGGTGCCATTTCTGTAATGCAAGTAGCTGGAAATATGTAGGTAAGAAGTAAGCAGCTCTAGAGACTCAGGAATGGCGGTGTATTTTATCAGCTATCTGTGTTGGAGATAGATATAGGTGGTATACAACACCGACGAGTGGAGAGACAATGGTTGGTAAAAGGAAGGGAGGCGAGCACTAGCAGAGGGCTTAGACCTCGCTGGTGTGAGGCACTCACCTGTGAGATGGGAGGATGAGTGAGGGGTGGAAAGACACAGATGTGGCAAATCGGACTAAATGTCAAATACATGTTTTAAAAGGGGGAGCAGATGTGCAGGGGCAAGGTGGGCTGTTGTGCATTCCAGGGCTCGCTGAAGATAAGAGAGGCCTGTGTCAGATCAGCTCATGGAGCCCTGCAATGACTGGGCCACATTCCATTGGCAAATGCCACTGCCTATAAACCAATGCGACACAATCACGCAGGATTACACTTTATTTCAAACTGTAGGCCCCAAACTCTTTCAATCCTGGGGAGGGGACACCAGTGAGCTGTGGCCCCCTTCAGTGGAAAGGGATGACACGCCCTGATTACCTCACTAGTAGTGACTGCTCTTATCTTGTACGTGCTTCTTGCTGTCCCACATTCTCATTACTATGACTTACTGTGGTCGCAGCACCCAAAATGTGTTTGGCGCCAAAATAAGATAACATTTTGTGAGTGGGGACTTTTGCTACTATTTTACCTGCCTCAATGTGAAGCCTCACCTGTGCCTGCCCTCTCAACTCATGTAAAGTCCTCTAGATGAGTGCACGCAGCACACACACTCACCCCAAAGCGCCACACCAGACCCCACTGAGTTTAGATTCTTAATTCAAAACAAACGGGCAGATGTAGGAAAGAAAGGGCCAGATGTAAAAATCAATTTTAATGTCGCAAAGCCTATGATTTGCAAAATCACAGTGTCTGCAACTGCAAAATTGCTATTTGTTATGTATCAAACCCTTACATGGCATATAGTGCCCACACTCCCAGCGCTCACTCCACTTTGCGCACCATAACACTTACATACCAAGGAAACTCATGAGACAGATTTGTGGGAAAGCAGTGGTGCAGGTTTATTTTGCACAACAAGTAGCAATAAGGTGGGTCATCTTACGGGCGATCCAATGCAGCAGCCCCTCGCTGACCCGCATGCCTAATGAGCCATTCTTGCACGGCGAGTCGATGCTCTGACGGTGCAGTCCATTATCACTTCCTTTCGCTCAACTCCCGCCCCCCCTGTCGGGGCGGAGCGATGAGGCACACCCCCGGTCGGTTCAGGCCCCCCGACCGCCCGAAGGACTAACGGGGCGCCGACGCTGTTTCCTGGAACCCCCTCGGCTCCAGGTTCTTGGCTCAGGCACCCCTACTGTGCCAGGCAGAGGTATTGACTGTATCCTTCTGCCGCAGAGGTACCCCTACTGTCCATCTGCTTCCAGATCGCCCTGTGACTCCGCCTGCAACATAAAACAGACCGTTAACAGTTCAAAACATGCCTGCCGCTCTGCCGCTGGGTCTGGGTCAGGGAGGGAACAGCGCAGAGCAGCCAGGAACGCGACGGCAGGAAAGGCCGAGCCTCACTGCCGCGCCAATTTTAAACCACTTGGGGCCGCCCCTCCCACCAGTTGACCCGCGCCCATTGGACGCGCATGAAAGGGGGCGGCCAGGAGATGACTTGCACCGTTTTACTCGCGCGGAATGTGGGACTAAGATGCTGTCTCGCTTAGCTCCCCTTCGCGTCGCGCGGCCAGCGGCACAAAGTGCACTTGTCCCCCACCACCATTCCCCCTCTCATAGAAACACCTGAGTCAGTTTTGGTCTTCACAGTGTAAACGTTTATTAACTTACAGATCCGGCCAATTACTCCATTGGCCTCTCTTTACTTATTTGTGACCATCCTTTAATATAGTTTGCTTCAAAACACCACAGCACTCCAAATAACTGTAAAGATTATAAATTTTCATTGTATTTACAATTCGCTCTCCACGGGTCCTCTTGCTTGACCTTCGGGCTGTGCCAGCAGGCCACAACCAAGATAGCCTGCTCTCCTTAGGCTGACCGCCCCGGGCAACAGAGCCGCAGGTAAATAATCTGCCACCACTTGTGACAACCACTGGCTTCCTGGGTAGAGCCAGAGAGTCCGGAGCCACCAGCAGGTCAGCACCCCTCTCTCGCCAGCCCGGAGCCCTGATAGACTTCAAGACCTGTTCTGGGGCCAAAAGTGCCACCCACAAACGGAGTCCCTGTCATTTCTCTTGCCCAGGACCCCGCCTAACCAAATCACTGTCTTCAGGGATGGGTGGGTGGGTAACTCCGACGCGACCTCCGACCCCGAGCAGGAAAGTGGACAAAGAAGGCGAATCTACTGCCTCTTTGCCTTTTAAACCCCCCGCCAATCGTTAATTGCTTCCTGGGTTATTCTACTCCCTGACGCGCGTCCGGTCTGCTTGGTTGTGCCCCCCTTCCGGGTCTCCTGACCCGGAAGGGATTCCTACACTGCCAGGGCCCTTTGCTGCCACTAAAGGTGCCACGCCCCTTAGGTGGGGTGGCGCCCCTCATAGATGGCATACAAAGTGCACTTGTCCCCCACCACCATTCCCCCTCTCATAGAAACACCTGAGTCAGTTTTGGTCTTCACAGTGTAAACGTTTATTAACTTACAGATCCAGCCAATTTCTCCATTGGCCTCTCTTTACTTATTTGTGACCATCCTTTAATATAGTTTGCTTCAAAACACCACAGCACTCCAAATAACTGTAAAGATTATACATTTTCATTGTATTTACAATTCGCTCTCCACGGGTCCTCTTGCTTGACCTTCGGGCTGTGCCAGCAGGCCACAACCAAGATAGCCTGCTCTCCTTAGGCTGACCGCCCCCGGGCAACAGAGCCGCAGGTAAATAATCTGCCACCACTTGTGACAACCACTGGCTTCCTGGGTAGAGCCAGAGAGTCCTGAGCCACCAGCAGGTCAGCACCCCTCTCTCGCCAGCCCGGAGCCCTGATAGACTTCAAGACCTGTTCTGGGGCCAAAAGTGCCACCGACAAACGGAGTCCCCGTCATTTCTCTTGCCCAGGACCCCGCCACAGGGCGAGGCTCTCACTGGTGGACTCGACCTCCCCCCCCTCCGCAATCTATCACCTCTGCGATGGCTCCCACCACTGTCTGTATGAACAACTCACTACCTGCCTTGGACAAGTGTACCCCATCCGCCGCATAAAGTTCTACCCTTGATGTTTGTATCAACTTGTGCCTGATGGTCTGGATGCTGGCTCTCTTTAGAATTTCCGCCACTGACTGATTCAGCCTCCTCACTGACTTATTCACTGCCTTCGGAGGCGCTCCCTCCGCCCATACTTGCCGTGGTATAACTTCAGACCACAGTAATATCGCGTTGGGCAACATGTTCCAGACCACTGCCAGAACTGAGAACAGAGCCTCCTTCACGCCCCTCCTTCCTGCCGGAATCATATCATTGCCCCCTGAATGTATCACTAGTAGATCGGGGATAGGCATGCCCCTGGCCATGGCACCCTGCAAATCGTTAGGGACCCCCGCTAAACGTTGTCCGCCTATTCCCACCCAATGGTGGTCAATTCCCTTTGCCTTCTGTGCTCTCCCCTCACGTGAATCCTTGAAGGCAAGCCCTGCCCTGCAAATAAAAGAGTAGCCACACCAGCATATTTGGGCCCTCTGGGACGTTTCACCTAGAGCAAATTGAAGATGGAAACAATCAACGTGAGGCGGCAGAAACGGAGCAGAAATACTGAGTACTTACACTAACTGGGGGCGTACATACCGCTCAAAGCATGTTGATTTCCAACGACCCACCCTCTAAATAGTTTCCTCTGGGAGGCCTAAGGCCGCCGCTGTCGTGGCTGCGCCGATGCAGAACAAATGGGATGTGAAATGAGTCATGTCTACCCCCAGGCCTTCCAGAGCAAGCTTGCACACCCTAGTGAACTGAAATTTGGTGAGGGGAATGCCGTCGCCATGCAACTCTGTTGTCGCCCCCCTTTGGCCTGATCTGCACAAAATTCTTTGCCAGGCTTACCGGGCAACATGTCGCCCCTACCATTGGTCTTAACTGGACCCAGATCCCCCTACCCTGATCAGTTTTTGATCTCGGCACCCTTACCTGAAGAGATTCCCCGGTCAGAATTAAATACTCACATCGTATGCCCCCTTCTTTGTCTGCCTTTGAGGCTGGTAGCAACTCTGAAATCCTGAATGCCCCGAAAAAAGCTAATGAGTATGCTACTCTAAATAATTGTGTCTCGTACGGTGTGAAGCAAATCCTGGGCAGTATTTCCAGGATATTTGTTAACCTGCTCGCATCTATGGGTCTCCTACTGTCCTTTACCCCTGGTGTCAGTCGCTCCCAACCCTTCATAGCTCTTCTCACCCTCGGATCCTTTGTTGGGTCTGCCACTCCCCCTAACCCGGCATAGAATGCTATTGCCGACAGTTGCCTTCTCATCATTGCTGATGACTTTCCACTCGCTTTCTGATGAACTATAAATTCTAAGACACTTAAAGGTGAGAACCCCTCTACCATCCCTGCCCCCTTTAAACAAGCCTGATATGTCTGCCATGACCTCTCATACATACTCTTGGTCTTGGGGGCCAGGGACGCTGTTATCAACTCAGGGGCTGTGGGGCACCAAGCTTCCATAGTCCCGCCGGGAAGTCCGTCATCTCTCTGTCTGCTTGCGGCCATCGGATGCGAAACTCTGCCAACTTAAAATAGGACAAAGCGCCAGCGACTGTGTTGTCTACCCCCGGCACGTGTCTGGCAGTAAAATGTACATTGCGCTGTAGACATTGCAACACTAGTTCCTTCAACAGGCGCAGAACCCAGGTGTATTTCGCTCTCTGATTGCTAATTGCCATCACCACTGACATGCTGTCAGACCAAAACATGATATGCCTGTTCGCTAAAATGTCCCCCCACAAATGCAAAGCCACAATGATTGGGAACAATTCTAAAAAGGTAATATTCCATGTGAGACCTGTCAGCGCCCATTCCTCTGGTCAGTGCTGCATGCACCACCTGTGCCCCAACACGGCCCCAAAACCCACACTGCCCGCTGCATCTGTGAACAATTCCAACTCTACGTTGGGGCGACTCGGCATTTGCCAGACCACTGTCCCATTAAAGTTTTCCAAGAAGTCTTTCCAAATAGTTAAGTTGTTCCTTACTTACGATGAGAGCCTAGTATGATGATGTTTGGCGCACAGCCCTGACATTGCCCTTGCTATACTCCTAGAAAAGGCCCTGCCATCGGTATAACTCTCAGTGCGAAGATCAACTGCCCCTCCAAAACTTGTAATTGGTGCAGCGTCACCTTCCGGGTCAACAAACAGGTCTCAATGGCTGACTTGAAAGCTGCCACTTTCTCCTGGGGGAGCCTACATACCCCCTCTCTAGTGTCTATCTCAATGCCTAGGAATGTTAAACGAGTAGTTGGCCCCTCCGTCTTCTCTGCGGCCAATGGCACGCCCAGTGCTCTTGCCAGATGCTGGAAGCCCAGCAGGGCCTTCCTGCATGCTAGGGAGCCCTGCGGTCTCAAGAACAAGAAATCATCTAGGTAGTGTACCACCTCGTATGATGCAATCGACGTTAGGAATTGCTGTACTGCCCACTCCAAGAATCTGCTGAAAGTCTCAAACACTGCGCACGCGATCGAGCACCCCATTGGCATGCAAAGGTCAATGAAATACTCCCCCTTGAAGGTGAAACCCAAGAACTTGGTGTCCTCAGGGTGTACTTGCAGGAGACGAAAGGCTGCTTCGGTATCTGATTTAGCAATCAACGCTCCTTCGGCCAGCACCTGTAACTTCTGGATTGCGGTGTCAAAGGTGGTGTAGCGCACTGTGCACAGATCTAGGTCAAGTTTGTCATTGACGGATAAACCTGATGGGCTTGATAAGTTGTGAATCAAACGGAATTTCCCTTTCTCCTTTTTAGGTACCAACCCCAGTGGTAAGCATACCAGGTCAGGCCTCGGCAACTGTTTGAAGGGTCCAGCCACCCTCCCCAGCGTAACCTCTCTCGCGATTTTTTGTTTCGTCACTTCCATGTTCTGGAGCACTGAGCGTTGGTTGCGCGGGGGAGCAGTAGACGGGGTAGCCGAAGATGGGATGGGAAAGCCGGACAGAAAACCATTATGTAAAAACTGGGCATCTTGCAATTTGTCATACTTGCTAAGGAGGTGTGTTAGCACGTGCAGTCTAATGGGCGTCGGCAAGCCCCTAGGGTGCTTGTGGGGGCCGTCCTTTGGCTTGGGTATGGGCAGGCTGCTCTTTTCGCCTCCCCAATTTCTTGAAACATCTAATTTCTGGGTGTGCCGGTCCGCCACAAAAGGAGCAACAGTGCTTGAATTTGCATGCTGTGCCCCGGGTGCACTCATTTTTATTGAACTGCCAGCAGGCCCGTTTTTTATCTCCCGCCCCCATGTCACCCCGAAAGGACTGATTCGGAAAGGAGTGACTGGCCTTATTCGCGGGTACTGTTGAGTAAAATACTGCGTGTCATACATTAATTTCGCGCTGGTCCCATGCTACCTCAGGGTTCACTGCCTTCATTTGCCTAAACTTGGTGTCGTATTGGAGCCATCCTGTCCTTGGGAATTCAGACGCCGCCCCATGAATTAGGGATATGTAGCTAATTAATTGGGGTGCCACTGCGGGGTACCTCTCTGCAATGATAGCCGCGTAGATTGCAAACCCTGTATTCCAGTTCTTGATCGACCAGTCTACCCATACCTTCCTCTGCTTATACTCCCCTTCCTTTCCTACCCTGGTTTTCCCAGGGACCACCCCGGCATTTATGAGATCTTCTCCTTGGTCTCCACAGGCACATGCTATGTGATCCCAGCCGAGGGCGATAACGCCATGGACGCGGATCCATAGATTAAAGGGCTGTATGATAATGTTGGCTGCCCCATCACCACTGGCCCCACCGCCCCAGGATAGGAATTCACGGGGGCCCCTGCGCTTGCTGCGCAATTGCTGAGCGTTTGCCCTTGCAGCGTCGCTGCTACCACCATTGGGGATTGCCCCATAGCTACTGGCCCTAACGCCCCAGGATAGGCCATTGCGGGAACCATTAAACCTGCTGCGCAATTACTAATCGCCTGCCCCTGCGACGTTGCTGCTACTACCCCTGGGGATTGTGCCACACCCCCTGACTGAACCCACACTTGCGCTATACCACTGCCTGGATGTGCAACCACTGGTGGCGTGGTTTGCGGGGCAATTTGCGTCATGGGCGCTTCCGCGGTTGAGACAGGTACCACGCCACCTGTGAACCATTATTTGTTGTGTTGGTTCCCCCATTCGAGCCCGGCGGTGGAACATTCCTTGCTTGCACTGTGTCCGACCCCAAGCCTGCTGTATCTAACACCCCTACATCACCTGATGATGCGGCCTGGGAGTCACCCGCTCTGTAGCGCTTTTCGATTGGCGCATCTTTAAACCTCTCCGGTGTGCGCCGTGCCCGCTTGCCCCACACTGTTTCCTCTTGTGTACTCGTACCGGCCCCTTCCTTCAATGTCTTTAGCGCCCAATCCACGTCTTTCTCCTTAGTGACCTCCAACAGCTCAGTCAATGCCACATAGTCGTCCTTTGTTGCCTGGGCTTCCTTGCCCTTCCGTGCGCGTCTTGGTGGCATGCTGCACTTAATAAAACAGAAAAGTGTTAGACATCCACACTTTACTCCCTTATCCCCTGTGACCTGGAACATGAGGATCCCCCCTCTCTGCACCCCCCTTTCCGCGCCTGAAATGGTCACCC
The DNA here is from genome assembly GCF_964261635.1 of Lissotriton helveticus. NCBI lineage: Eukaryota > Metazoa > Chordata > Amphibia > Caudata > Salamandridae > Lissotriton > Lissotriton helveticus. Next base: position 577,566,969 of record NC_136061.1, read on the forward strand.
ATCAGTCTGCCTTTGCGCCCCCCTTAGTCCGGGGGCTGCCATTCACTCACCCTCGCCTCTGGCATCTACCCGCTTCTCCGTAGCCAATGCACCTATCTGACCGCCTCGCACGTCCATGACGTTTAATAACCGCCCGAGTGCCCTCTGCGGGTGCTGTGCGCCTGCGCATTCTTCATTTAAAATTTGCCTCATTGTAATTGGCCTCATACGAGGAATTAACAGCCCTTCTTATTTGCCACACGCAGCTCAACATTTAGGCACCAAGCTAGATTAAAATGGAAGCGGGTCCGATTTCAGCATAATGGCCGCGCATCAGCTACGTGTCCCCAAGTGCTTGCAAAGGCTTGATCCATCTTCTTTCTGCTTTGTCATAACCTGGACGGACAACTCAAGCACGGTCTAAAGCCTCTAAAGTAGCCTCGCCCCCGGCAACACCCTCCTGCGTACCTTCTCGCCATTACGTCTCCCACCCGGCCGCCCTACGTCTCGTACCTTCAGCGTACTTTAGGCGCGTACTCGTGAGCCTCCATTCCTGCACAAGCGTATCTCTCACACTCCGGTTCGCACTCGACAGTCATGCGACACTCACTTCCCGCCATTACTCCTCGCACCCGGCCGCCCTACGCCGCGTACCTTAGGCGCGTACTCCTGAGCATACATTCCCACACGCACGCCCACCCCTACGACTCGTACCTTACGGCGCGTGCGCTGCGACCTTCCCTGGATCGCACCACACGCTCAGGCACCATACGTTGCACACACCGCTCTCGCAACACGTACCCAAACCCAGCGACTCGCACCCCATGCGTACGCTGAGACGCCCTCAATCGCGCATCGCACCACCATGCGCTACCCACACTACACACCACATCAAACACTGTGAGGCCCACTTACCTGCCACTAGGGTCACGCAAACGCTCCTCCTCCGGCCGCCGATGCCGCACTCGGTCCCACAATAACTCCGACGCGACCTCCGACCCAGAGCAGGAAAGTGGACAAAGAGGGCAAAGCTACGGCCCCTTTGCCTTTTAAACCCCCCGCCAATCGTTAATTGCTTCCTGGGTCATTCTACTCCCTGACGCGCGTCCGGTCTGCGTGGTTGTGCCCCCCTTCTGGGTCTCCCGACCCGGAAGGGATTCCTACACTGCCAGGGCCCTTTGCTGCCACTAAAGGCGCCACACGCCTTAGGTGGGGTTGCGCCCCTCAATGTTCAAGGTGGTGGCTTAGAAATCTATAATGAATTGCTGTTGGAAGTGCATGTTGACAGCACCCCTTCCACACAGCAATTCATTAAAGGTTCTGTCAATGTTCTACAACTGTAATTTAACCTCAACACGTTGAATGGATACGAACTCCTGAGTTGTAGTGGCAACACGTTCGCAAAAGGTCCTCCTAGGCATCTCCTTTGTGAATGTTAGAGAAAAGGTGTATTAGGAAATAGGCAGTGGGTCAGGGGCAACTGGCAATTCTCCAACAAACTTTTAAAAAAGATGAAACTTTTCTCTTTAATGAAGTCCTGGTGCCCTGTAGGGAAAACAGACTGTGAATAAAATAATGTTTTGCTTATTAAAAATGCGATAACAGAAATGGTGGTCTGCTGAACACAGCAAGCCACCATCCATGTGATGTCATTCTATTCATGACCTACCTCATGAATATTGTTGAGGTAGGTTGGCTAGCGACCCAATGTCATGTTATTTCTAGAGCGCACTATCACAGGGGAGGGTATCCTGGCACTGAGCAGGCATGAGTCGAGCCAAACCTAGGAGGTAGTTGGACTACTCAAAAAGCCAGGTCTTCAGCTTTTTGCAGAATTCAGGGAGTTAGGAGGGTGCTCTCATGTGTAGCGGCAGGTCATTCCATGCTTTCAGAGCTGCTTTTCTGGGTGCTAATTAGGATCCATTTGAAAATCCTCCTCAGCATCTTCAGGGTATGAAAGCAGTAGGTGGTAATGGCGTTGACTTGGGTTGTCGAGCTAAATGCACTGGCTCCTGGCTACCTGCGCTGAGCTTTGTCGGGCTGAAGAAGTCACAGCTCCTGTGGGTGTGACATCTTCAGCCTGGCAAAGCACCTCGAGGCCCTCCCTCTCGTGATGAGGGGGAGCATCACTGATTGCCTTGGACTTGGGTGCGTCAGTTCTAACCCCTGAAAGTACCCCAATCACTCACACCTCGCCACGTAGTGGGATGGGGTCAGCAGTCTCACTGATCCCATCCCACTCTGTGACGAGCAAGGGAAGACAGCAGTTCCAACCCACCTGGGATCTCTGAGGCAGAGCTGGCAAGTAAGTATGGTTTTATTTTTTATTGTTTGGTGCGTGCATGCATGAATATTCTGCTGTGAGTGTTGTGAGTGGATGTGTGTGTGTACATGGATGTGGATGAGTGAGTGTGTGACTGGGGGTGTGCCCTCCCCCGGTAAAGTACAGGCTGACACTGCTATAATTCTCGACCCTTTACTGTTATGGCTTAAGATCTAGCAAACACAGAAGGCGAACTTTTAAATATTAATTTCAAATGATAGCCTGACCCTGGATAACTAGACCAGTGTCCCCTGGCTTGTTTACGTCAAGGATGCCTGTGGGAGAACGGATATTAATAAGCCTCGACTCAGGTCCCTTTTCCTTGACCACCGGCATAGTGAACACCAGAATACGGTTCAACGATTACAAACAGTAGTGAATTACTTCTTATTGGCTCCCAAACATAATCTGGAATTTTATTTAATTTTTGTACTGAATTCACAACATAGACTCCATTTATCCCATTTGCGCATCGACATTCAACATGGCGCATGGTTTCCATCTCTTCTGAATTGCCCTTGGGATAATTATCCTCATCAAAGCACTACTCGCTATATGCTATTTTGTACACTCTACAGGATAGGAGGGTTATGCTTTTTAGTACCTATTCTTTGGTCTGTTAATATTTGAATTCATAAATGGGCATCCTTATCTCCAACAGTTAGAAACCCCAGAAGTCTTCAGTACAGTGGTAATCTTTACTAGATGTTATTTAAAAGGGAGGGACAGGTATGGTGTTTTAACTTAAGAACTAGCAGCTTTGTGATACCCTATTTATCTTTTTATTCTGAAGTGCACGTAATATTGAATATCCCCCTAGATCAAGGTTTTACATTTTATTCTGGAAAGACTTTTTTATTGGAGTGAGCGTTTTTCGGGTTTTTTACATTGATTAATTTGCTGAACCATTTCATGGCTGTGAGTATACAGGTGTATTCTAAATACTCTAAAAGGAATTTGAACTATAGTTAAAGAATTCCTAATGTATTTTATTATGTGATGTTTGTATGTATTATGTAATGTACTACTGTTATGGCAATTGCCCCCAAAAAAGTTTCATGACTGACTTCAAGGCCCACAATATCGCCATACTAAAAATCTACTTTTGGTTGTGGATATCAATGTTCCTTCAATGCAAACTATGCCAAGCTGTGCAACCAGGTAGTATGACAATATCCAAGGTCTCTGTTTCTCTCTCTTGTCCCACTTTCCTTTCCTCAAGCTTACAGCTAATTCACTTGGTAGTAGCAGCAGAGGACTGTGGGTTTGGCGAACTGTGGAAACCGCCATCACTCCTTTTGGATCCAGATTTCCAGGTTACTGCTCCTTTACATAGTTACAGTAAACATAATTTCGCTCCCGTTTTTTAGATTTAAAGTGACTTGCTGATCTTGACATTTAGCCCTTAATTCTTTTCATTTTAGATTGAGTATTTTCCCTAAATGTTAGGCAGATTGATATTCTTCAATTTTAAAGCCTCACAAATTGTCGAAGGAATTACACTTTATAATGTCAAGGTAGTTGTTCTATTACAAATTTTAATGTTATATGTTATATGGTTACAAATAAGAGAGTGGCCAATTAAATCAATTTCTATATATATATAGTACCAAGACAAACTGCATAAAGTCATTTTTAAGCAACACTGGGAGGATTCTTCAAACAGATCAAACTTTAGGGACATCCATAGTGAGGGACTCCTTAATAAAAATAAATGTTGGCTTTGTGTTGAAAAAGTTGTCTTGAAGATAGGAAGGAATATGTTCAATGCCCAGAAGGTAAGGCTGATAGCAATGACACAAAAAAGGACAACATACAAAACATTATATAGCAAAGAAGTGAGGAAGATAAACACATTGATTACATGCACTACACCAGATGCAGTTTATCAGCTTCAATGTTGTGAAGCTTCCAGGGTATGCTACAGCATTTTTTAAGAATGGATATTAGACTGTACTTCCTTACCCCATGAGAAATTTGATGGGAATCCTAGAAAGTACCAAATATACGCCAATCAATGTCAAACGCAATTCAAGTATAAAACGGAGGCCTCTTTCTTTCTCCAATCAGGCTGAATCACCTATATGTTATTAGTTGCTGTTTCCAGTCCTGGACTTTTGTGTGTTAACGTAATGCGTGCTGAATGGTTCAGTGTTGTTTTCCTTCTGTTTATTAACTAATTAAGACTAACACACCTGTAATCTGCTTGCTGGTTTCCGACATGCCTTGTTCGTATTCTTTGCAGTGTTTAAAAAAGTCCTGGCCTGACCTAGGGTTTCTAGGATACCAAACCGAGCATACATCAGAGGAAGGATTAGTGGCTTAACAGGAAGAGAATCTAGCCTTAATGGCCAGTATAGCCAACATTTGGCACCATGTCAGATTAGAATGAGAAGGCACTAGGAACATGTTTCTTCTGGGACTGCAAGGTAATATAGAAGATAAACTAGCTCTAGCTGCTATACCCCATAATTTTGGGCCTACCACGAATCATAACCGGTGAGACAAAGTGATGAGAGGCGCTCTGACCATAATCCTCTAATCCTCCTCTCTGAGAAGACAGGTGAGCTGGGCTCTAGACTTATTCTTAGCACAGTCAATGCAATCTTCTCCGGGAAAAACCAGGATTTGGAGAAGATAGAGAGAGAAAGACACTGGATACAGGGCTCATCTCTCTCAAGGGTCAATTGCCGTGCAAGGATCTCGATGGAAATCACATGCTGTGTTTTTTTCTGTAAGAGGATAGTCTGATATCAGATATGCACACAACAGGAATATTTTAAGTATCTATCTAATACTGTCAGAGGCTTTCTCCCCTCCCTTGTTTCGTCTGCTACAGCTTCCCTGATGCAGCAATAGTCACAGCATTCAGTGACCTAAGATTGCACTGAATAACTAACCCAAGCATGGGAGCATGAGGATGCCAAAGTAGGAACTGCGAGGAACTTGCGGCAATAGGATGTACAGAAGCAGCACTGCAGCATAACTCTTCACAGAGAGTGGAAGGACTATGTTGAACACTAAAGAGGAAGAAAACAAGCAGAGAGAAATGTGCTCAAAGGAACAACAGTGCAGGAACCTATAAGGTGAATTAGATAAATGCCAACAGGAACCATGCAACCTAGACAGTTGAGTGGCAGCGTGGTTCCTCTACTGACGATCATTAGGCTGACCCGGAAGCGCTGGGTTTCATAATTCTGACCTTATGATTGCCTCACTCTGAGCCTGCCCAGTCAACCCTCCTCCTTCTCAACCCCAGCTGTATTCCAGATCTTCCCCAATGATGTGATCTGTGAATAGGCATAGAAAGATTGCGATACCCTATTGTTCCAAATAGGCTAACTAACACGTTTGCTTACCAGTTTCCTTACACCTTAAAACAGACAAAGACCTACAGGTCTCTGCTACATTAATTGAATCGGGTGCTATTTGTAAGTATGCGGACATATAATTGGAAAACTAGAATGTAGGAAATCCTGAAAGAGACCGTCTCTCTCAAACTGATTTCTCACAGCCATACAGCAGAGCACGGGCACCCCCAAGAAAAGCAACACAAACTGGTTTAACATATTTATTTAAAAACAGACATGTATATGAGCTAATAAAAATGCATTTTTAGAGATTAAGGTGCAGATGTACGACGCTCCAAATAGCGCCTTGCAATTTGCGAGGTGCTATTTTGGATGTGCAACAGTGTGTATCACACTGTTTGCGATTTTTAATGGGGTTACAAATTGAGAGGCTCGTGAATATTAATGAGCCTCTCGCAATTTGTGACCCATTGGGAATGGCAGGCCCTCCCAGGTATGGTGGCCTGCTAGGCTCAGCAGACCACCATGTCTGGGGATGCTTTTAAAAAAAGCATTACTTTTTTTAATGCAGCCCGTTTTCCTTAAAGGAAAACGGGATGCATTTAAAAAAGAAAATAATGAAACGTTTTCGTTAAATTTTTTAAGGGCAGGTAGTGGTCGCTGGGACCACTGCCAGCCCTTAAAAAATATTTTCCCCTGCATTTTCAAATGGGACCCCTTCCCTTTTGCGAGGGCAAAGAGGGTGGTAATTTGCGAGTGTTTGCAGTTGCAAAACAGTCACACATGGGCTTGCGCTCGCTAGTGAAGGGAATGCCCCTTTTCTAATAGTGAGTCACAAAACCTATTTAACGAGTCGCAAATAAATTGCGGCTCATTGAATAGGCTTTGTACATGGTCCATGCTGTTTTTGCATGCGCAAACGGGTTCGCAAACCGTTTCTAAAAGAAACAATAATATGCAAAACATTCCTTTTGTGTGCTATAAACTCCATGAAGTCTTCAGGCAGCTGTGGTGAGGATGGCTAATAAACATGGCATTTACATTCATGAGTGTGTAGACTCTCGAAGTGTCAACAACACACTGCAATAAATAGCTAAAAATCTGTAAGTTCCATTTGTGGGGTGATCTTCGCGGCATGTTGCATGCAATGTCCAAACACTACTAGTGTGCTGAGCTCGAGACGTAAAAAATTGGCGTCATGAGCACAGCTCCAAGGCCTACACCCCCAGGCACACAGCCTTTAATAAAATACAGGACTTTCATATTACAATGCTACTACGCACTGTCAGTCCAGACGTCAATTACTGTTCACACCCTAGGTTGATGCAGTAAGCCTCAGATGACTCTCTACCACCAAGAGAAGTCCAATCCTGCTCCACTGCACACCCATCCCATCCCATCAGTAGTCCCCAGCACATCATCCAAGAGTGCTCCCTCCCTTCAACTGGAAAGGGTGCCCAGCACTGCGTCCCTTGTGACAAATACTGCCGACATTAAGCTTGCAAGCAGTACACCCACATTCGTCTGAACAACCACTGTCTCATCTGTACCAATAACCATGCATGCCAAAAAGGCTTACACCCCAGCCACCTGCGGCACATCTATAGCTGATGCAGAAATTGGCCACACTGCAATCACCCACAGTGTCACTATCAACACCGGTGTGGAGCTCGAGGCTCACATCCAGCTGGAGAACATCAACTTTTTCAGATGAGGCCATGGATCAAGAAACAGTGGAGGCAATACCGTTAACAGAAACAAATAATAATTTGAATAAAAAATATCTCGCATCCGAAGGGGATGCAGCTGCCAGTGCTGGCGATGCAGGGCAATAGCCTTCTGCATAGAGAAGTTAGGTCAGCGTGTGTCAAACCTGGAAGAAGTTCAGGTGACTCTGCTTCTGTCACATGGACAAGTCAAATTTCATTCTGCCATTCTATTTGAACCCACCCAACTTTAATGGGCATTAGGTAGGGTTTTTTTAAGTAACTAAAGCATTGTGTGGTAGCTCATTGTCATTTACAGACAATATATTCTCCATTGAAATGGCTACTTAATTTGCAGACATACAGTTTTACTGATCAAGCTATATTGCAAATAAATGATAATGTGTGGTAATCTAGTTTATATATATGTGTATATATATATATATATATATATATATATATATATATATATATATATATATATATATATATATATATATATATATATATATATATATATATATATATATATATATGTGTGTGTGTGTGTCATTTGTGCATCACCAAGGAACGTATCTTGATTTGTTTTAATCCTAATAAAATCTTTTTTTGCTTTTTTCTTTCCTAACTCCTAAATATGTTCAGCTCATTTACAGGTGTTTACGTTTTGTGTGTGTTAAAACACGAAACATCCTACAACCTTTCTTTTCACACTGCACATACCCAGCAAGATAGTCACATAATTCCTTTTACTTTTCTTTCTCTCATTACAGTGAGAGAAGTTTGTAAACACCAAATCCCATGTAAAAAAAACATAATCAGCAATTTGTCAGAAGACATAGCCTGACATTTGACCTCTATCTTTGAAATGCAGCAAATGTGATTAAATCAATACAGAATTTAAAATGAATCTTTATTTATTGCTTGGACTTTCACAACCCACCAAAAATCGGCTCACAGCCTACCAGTGGGTCACGGTCCACAGTTTGGGAAACACAGCTCTTGTGCCCTATGTTCTTTGTAGATACAAGTGTGATATTTCTGCATGCGCATGTTTATTTACAGAGGAAATGCAAACTGATACTGATATTAGATGTGGAGTAAAGAATAGTAAATCTATCATTACCTATATATATGTACTTGTTTGCAGCTGATATTCTCAATGTGATATTGTTGCAGGTCTATAATGACAACCCAATAAAGCGCTGTAACAGCAGTCTACATATAGCCGTCTACCAGAAATCTTTGCTGCCTCACATGTTTTTTTTTTTTTTTTTTTTTTTTTTAAACTTTTATTCAAAGTTACAAGCCAGTACACCGCTATTTAGCCAACAACCCGGAGGCAGGCAGCATCTGTATGATCAAGTCGACCACATTATTCAGACATATCTCGTATGCATTTGTACATGACTTCCAATATGACTTTGTGCATTATAAAAGGGATAATAAAAACTAGAAAACAAACATTCAAAACTAAATCAACAGAGTTCCGTGTTGTGGTACGTCTGGCTATATCATATTCGCATTGTCAAGTCACTGTCATTGGAGTGTATCTGGGAGGTCGCAGTGAGGGAAGGGGTAGGACGGCGGGGCTGGGGGGGGGGAACGGGAACCATGCCACTTGGCAAAGCACATCCAGTCTCTCACTCAGACAGCTATAAGTGGGCCCAGTGCCAGTAGTTATTCCCATTCGAGCAGCTCGCCAATCAATACCCAGTACACAAGCACCGTGACACAGCAGGCAGTTTCCCACGATTCAGCTCCAGTCTATCATAGTACTTTCAAGTCCATCTCTCGTCCCTCTCTATCCCTCCTCGTCTTCAACATTCAACCAGGCCGTCAATGATTGCCAAATATCAGTAGGTCTAGATCTCCTCGGTAGGAGTTCCCCATATGTAGTTAACTGATCACGACAATATAGGGCAGAGTTAATCCAGCCCTTCACCCCTGGAGCTGTCTTTTGCTTCCAATGTAGTGCGATCTGTCTCTTCGCCAAGAGGAGCAACATAGCGGCCAATTTCCGTGAGGCTCGGGGTATAGCGGCTACCAGTCCCAGCAGAGCCACCAGTGGATCAGGAGGCAACTGTTCCTCTAATATTTTCCCAGTTTCACAAACACCTCTACCCAGTATTGCTGCACTGGAGGACACGTCCACGTGATATGAAAGAAGGTCGC
>NC_136061.1:582636662-582714162 GCF_964261635.1 Lissotriton helveticus
GCCTTGATCCTCTTCTACGCCCCTAACGAACTTGGCACCGCGAGGACGGTGGCCACGCCCCCTTTAGGCTACGCCCCCAACCAGCGACCAGCTTAAAACACTGACCACTAGCGTCTGGCGCGCAGATCTTGTTGAGTCCTGAGGCGGAAGCCGGGACTGTTGCACATAATTTTTAAAAAAATACTTGTGTTTCTGACTAATTTTGTTTTTAAATTCACCTTTGTATTCTTACCTGGGCACTTCAGAGCGGCACTCGGCACGGGCAGCGGACCCTAGCGCTACCACGCTGCCTTGATCCTCTCCTACGCCCCTAACTAACTCGGCACCGCGAGGACGGTGGCCATGCCCCCTTTAGGCCACGCCCCCTGGACGTTCCCACCAGCAACCAGCTATAAAATGTGCCTGGCCAGGAAGCGCAGCGGACGAGCGCAGCGGGAGCGCCTAAGGCAAGCCCGTCTGCGCCCGTCCGCGCACGAACGGGCTCAGGGTCAGAACCCATGTCGGGCTCAGACACCAAGAGGGTGAGTTACTCGCGTAGCGCCCTTCTAAGTCTTAGACCTACAAAGAACACACTGTGTAATTACGTACACGACTCAGATGGACTTTTTTTATAAATTGCGTACTCTGCCACCCAGTCCACTTACAACTCACCCAGGCACTGATTTCACACTCTGGCCTGAAACTAGCAGAATTGAACTGAAGTCGCTCCCCATGCACGCCCTGCTTATTAACCACCTGCTCGTGGACCATGAGCTAGACATCCTGTTCCTCACGGAAACCTGGCTCACTACACACTCGGACTCGGATGTGGTTTTAGCCCTGCCCCCGTGTTTTCTCGTCCAGTCCCAATTACGTCCCTCTGGCAGAGGGGGCGGACTGGCCATTCTGCATAGAGATCACTTCTCATGCAGACTCAGCGATGCTCACATCATGGACTCAGAGAGCTGCCATTTTACCATCCAGCTGGCCCCGACAACCTCACTGGCAGGCCTCCTGGTTTATCGCCCCCATGGACATTTTGGTCCCTTTGCTAGCGCCCTACTAGAATCTATATCGGCACTGGCCCATTCTACACCTAACCTCACTGTGCTAGGGGACCTCAATATTCACTTCGATGATCCCCTAGACACAGGGGCTGCTGATTTGATTCTAGACCTGGCTGCCTATGGTCTCCAACTGGTCAATACTGGAGCCACCCATATCAAGGGCCACCTGCTAGACCCAGTTTTTACAAATGTCCACACCCTCCAGGCCAAATCTTCTTGCCCCCTCCCCTGGACGGACCACTTTTTGGTTCTTCTTTTCTGGCCAGGAGAATTTAGGAAGCCCCATAAGCCTGTCACGTATACCCGGGACAGGGCATGGTCCAGACTCTCAACAGAGGACTGGGCCAGAGCCCTGGAATCAACGACCCCCGCTCCCTCAGGGGATCCTGTCGTAGCGGATAGCAATTTCAGGAAGTGGATCTCCAACTCACTCGATTCTATCCTACCTATAAAAACCCGCGAAGATAAAAGCGGAAAGACAGGGTCAGCCCCCTGGTTCAGCCTGGAACTCAGAACCCTCCGCAAGGAATGTAAAAAAGCGGAGCGACTGTGGAGGAAGGACTGGCTCCACTCTAGTAAGGATTCCTACCGAAGGACGGTGAGAGCATACAAATCTGCTCTGAAACTTACTAAGGCCTCTTATTATGATGATGGGTTAAAAAATGCCACTAACTCTGCGGGAGAATCCTATCTCATTGCTAAAGAACTCCTAAAAGTACCACAACCCCCTTCACTAACAGGTCCCTACCGGACAGGAGCAATGAACTTGCAAAATACTTTGACTCTAAAGTCTCCCACATTCTAGCTTCACTTCCGCAGCCTAGCCAGCTACCCTACGGGGACAACGCTGCGCTAGACACTTGCCCAGGATGCGCCCCTCGCCCACAGCTGACCGCTTTTAGGGCGGTCTCACCGGACGAGGTTGGAAAGACTCTGGCCAAGATGAAAAGTGGCTCTCCTCGTGACCCTGCTCCCATGAGGTTTCTGAAAGCAGTCGCCCCTGCGATCATGTCCCCAATCCTGGAGTTGATCAATACCTCGCTGTCCCAAGGCTCCGTCCCTCCTAGTTGGAAGGGGGCGGTAGTTAACGCCCTTCTTAAAAAACCCCAATTGGACCCCACTGATCTGGCCAACTATAGACCGATCTCGCTCCTCCCGGGCATCAGCAAAATTGCCGAAAAACTGGTTAACGTCCAGCTGTCCCAGTTCCTGGAATCTAATAACCTGCTGCGCCGGTCCCAAACTGGGTTTCGTCCTGGCCAAGGCACGGACACTGCCCTCCTCGCCGTCATCGAGGAGGCAAGGTGCATTTTAGATTCAGGGGGGTCAGTGGCAGTGATCCTCCTGGACCTTAGTGCAGCCTTTGACACGGTGAATCACAGTGTCCTGCTCCACCGGCTGGCCAGGGCGGGACTTGGGGGCACAGCGTTGGCCTGGATAGAGTCATTTCTGTCGCTCTGATTCTCTGCCTTTGACTAGTGGGGTGCCCCAGGGTTCCTCACTTAGTCCCACTCTTTTTAACGTCTATATGGCTCCTCTAGAGGACGTAGTTGCCCCCTTCGGCATCAAGATTGTGAGCTATGCGGACGACACGCAACTGGTCGTCTCGCTCTCACATCTTGACCAATGCCCGGACAATCTCTTGCACTGCCTCCATGAAATCCATCTCTGGATGTGCGAGTCCTCACTCAAACCCAACGGGTCCTAAACTGAAGTTATGCTGATGGGCAAGAAATGGTCAGCAATTCCATCATCTGTTTGGCCCGATGCTATGGGTGAGGTGCCCGCCCCGAAGAAGGAAATCAAGAGTCTGGGGGTCTGGCTCGAACCGGACTTGTCTATGAAAACCCAGGCAACTAAAACAGCGGGAACCTGCTTCGGGCTTATGCGATCAGTCCGCAAGATCCTTCCGCTGCTCCCTCCCCCATCAAGGAAACTCCTGGTTCAAGGACTGATCCTTGCACGATTGGACTACAGCAATGCTGTCTATTTAGGAGCCCCCGAAACCACTCTGGGCAAGCTACAACGAACCCAAAATGCGGCTGCCCGGATGCTAATGAGTCTTCCCTCCAGAGCCTCTGCCAGACCAGCGCTTAAGGCTCTCCACTGGTTGCCAGTGCGAGAGAGGATCGAGTTTAAGGCAATGTGCATCGCTCACAAACTCCTCAATGGACAAGGCCCTTCCATTCTGAGAGATATGGTTACCCCCGTACAAAGCCTCGAGATCCCTGCGCTCGGACAATGAGCGACTGGCTAATGTCCCTAAGTTCAGGAGGGTACGCACTGGAGGCCGTCGCTTTTCAGTAAAAGCATCCTCACGCTGGAATTCGCTCCCCCGCTGTTTGCGGTTGGAACCCTGCTACTTACGCTTCCGCAAACAGCTTAAACCCCTGCTTTTTCCCAAATAAGCTCTTCCCCTCCCTTGGCCAATTCAAGCTCTTACAGCGCGGGGATGCCTCCGGGTCACCAGGCGCTTTACAAATCGTTAAATAATAATAATAATAATAATTATGCATTTCATAAGAACCTATGGATTTCGATTTTTCTTGTGTGGGACTATTTGGAAATATTTCAGAACTCTGTCATACAAACATTTTAATTTAGGCCAAACTGCAAAGCATATTACTGTCAATTCTAATTCTGGAGCTAGTCCTATTTACCTCGTACATCTCTTTCCAGCTTTTGTAAATTCAATAGTTTTCGGTTGTGGCCTTGAAGATAGGTACATGGGAGAAGAATCGAAAAAATGCCCATATCTACGCTTTTTTTCTAATAAATGCATGCATATTTCTTAGACTGCAACTCATTGCTGCTCATTTGCTAATTTGGTTCGAAACTTACACTTAAGTCAAGCTTAGCCTTCACTTACTTCACTTCGTAGGCATTTTCTAGATGACAGTTTCTTTAATTATTTTTTTTACTGCTCATACTGACAATAGTTGGGCGTCGAGGGCAAGTAATTTTAGGAACATTGACAGCTTTATTGTATTAGCAGCCCTACTCATTACCAATTGGTTCAGCACACCATGCTTTCTCGTTATGAACTTTTATAACTGTACAGTGTGTAAATTACCTTTCCGATTGTGATCATGATAGATCTTCCTCCTCCTCCATCAGAACATCACTGGATTTCCCACCAGTTTTCTAGGTCGTCAAACATTCTATTGTCTGGCCTGTCCCAGTTTGTATGCTTCTCTTCAGATAACAGCCAATCACTGAATTCGCTCTTCCACTCTTCAAAAGTGTAACCCAGAGTCCCAAATCCATAGTATTGAAACTTATCTTTTTTGCAAGCAGGAGATATAAAGCTTCCAACTTATAAGGAATCTTTCTTTTTCTTGTAATCAAAGAATATATGTTTTAGCTTCAGACCTATCCATTTTCCTATGTCTTTTGCATGGGCGCCACTACTTGTCTCCAGAAGTCTCTTGCGTATAGGCAGTGCCACACCATTCGTAGGAAATCTGAGCTGGTAGCTTGGCACTTCAGCACTCATACTTCCGTATGGACACATTTTACACAGTCATAGGGGTAAAGTAAGCCATGTGCATACATTTACATTACACTGTGTGCTGCCTAACTGGGCATTGATAGTCACAATCTTACTGTATATCATCACCTTTAGGTCATTCTGTATCTAGGATTTGCTTTCCAATATCTTGTTGCAATTTAATTCGAGAATACGGGTGGACTGTGGGCAATTTTGGTGCAGCACACCATACAGTGATGTTATCACCCTTCACCCGCACACAAAAGAACCAAGTTCAATCTGGCTACTGGTTTCGGGTGAACTTCCAGGGAAAACTTTCCCAGAGAATCTGGCTCCATGGGTCAGTCCTGTTACCTTTTGAACATCTTACACTAAAGGACTGGAGCACTTACGATGTGACCACATGCATTCAACACCAGGTTTTCCTGTTCTTGGTCCGAAGGATCTTGGGGGGGGGGGGGGGGGGGGAACAAATTTACATCATGCGCTTGCACCAGGTTTAAAACTATGTATTTTGAGGCCGTTTGTACACAAATGTGCTAAGCTTGTGGGATTAGTTTACAAATTGCAGGCTGAAATTACTGGCTTTGGCCAATGTGACAGGTTCTTGTGCTTTCCTGTTTAGAAAGAATGTGAAAAGGAAATGGTCAGAATCAGTTAACTCCAAAGAAGCATTAACATTTTAGATTTCCTTTTTTACCATCGATCTGTTGACTCTACATTAGCTCCGCCTTCAACTCGTTGTCTGTTGAAACACAAAATCTGTACAGGTCACCCGTGACCAAATCCATAAAACCAAGGCGTGTCAGACTAGCTACTTTCACTCTGGTTTAAGTTCAAAATAATGTATTATACCTGAATGTCTTTATCTTAAGAGATATGTGGTTCTGATTTGAATGTTGAATTGAACAATACTCTTTCCAGACATAGAAATGAATATATCATGTATTTTATTAATAGGTAGCGTATGCATGTTGACAATCTGAACACTAGTTATAATGCATAGCCCTATGTATATATTAAAATTAAGCACAAAACCAATTTCAGTTCTAAAATACTCAATACAATTAAAATGTTCTCCGTCTAATTCTTGAGAACATATTGGGGACACTGTCATGCTCTACAGTATTTAACTGATAAATGATGTAGGTTTCAAGAATGTTTTACTCCAGGTACTGGTGACAATGTACAGTTAATAGTGTAATATCTGGTTGGGATTAATAAGGTTCTGAATGCTCCTGCTTAAAACAAAAATACAAATGTAGCATCAGTTATTGTCAGCGGTCACATTTTCAAATTAAACTACTGTTTAACCTTAGCCGTTCCATTTTATCCCATTTCTTCATTGATAACGTCAAACATTAACTCTGAGATATTATACTTTCTAATATTAATTGACAAGCCCAGATAGTTCGCAATTCTGTGATATCACATGCTGGAAACATTATAAGGGTCTTGTAAAGGTGTCACCCGTTGAATATGGAAAGCACTTGTCCTCTTGCTCAATCTTGCATCATTAACGATTGCCAACAATAAGGGTTGTGGAATGTCTTTGTTTAGTGATGACTCATTGAATTGCAAAATCTGTTGTGACCTCACTCACCGAATGGCCCTTTAAAATATTTTTAATACAGTTCTTAATTTTTCTGAGTGGGATCTGCTGTCTCAATCCATACAGAGTGCTGTTTGTTCCCGTAGCTTCACCTGGTCCTGGAATAGTATATAATTCTAAATCTGTTGTAATATTTACCTTCTGGTGGAAAAGATCCTTATCTGATTATCCAAGATCCTTAGAAGAATAACTTTATTTTAGAAGAGGTTGTGATATTATAAACATGTCTGTGGAAAACCAAAATAAAATTGCTCAACTGGAGGAGAAGTTTGTATTCCAGGCTCGTGGCTTTTCGCTTCCCCAAAGCATTTTTGCTGCACTATTAGGCCTCCTCGAACTTGGACATCCCTGCAGACTGTCCCACTCGGCCACCCCTCCCCCATCTCAACCCCCAGTCTGTATGCTGCGTTCAGCAACATGGAAGCAAACTTCCGTACCTCCAGCAACACCCTACAGGACCATGGGGATCTCTGCTGCTGCCTTGGAGTTGTTGAGGCCACTATGACAATGGGTGTGAGGATCATCTGGACATCACCAGCTGGAGGATCCCTCCAGAGCCTAGATCCCTGCCCGTGAGTGCAACAGCACCCTGAAGGCTTGGCTGAAAGAGCAATGCAAGAACCCCAGCAATGGCAATACGATCATGCTCTGTAAAGACTTAATATAATATTTGTCCTACCATTATCGCTTCAACTCTTCTTAAAATGTAATCTTGAGTGAATTTGCAACTTGTATAGCTGTAACTCTAACCACTAGTATTTGTAGTAGACAAATGTACTTACTACCATTCTTATGTGAGTTTAGAGTGTGTTTAGTATATTTCAGGTTATTCATGTGCTCTGAAGTCCTTATGTAATGTATCTAGTTCTATTGTAAAGCGCTCTGACACCTTTGGGTAAAGTTTGCGCTATATAAAAATGCATAAATAAATTCCTGAGAAATGCATAGTTTCTCTGGAAATGTAAACAACCTAAGACGGCAGAATGATAGAGACGGAATCGGGGCCTAGAAGCTCCGGTCTTTGCAGAGCTTAGGCCCAGAAGCAGGCCTGAAATAAAAGTTGAACATGATTCCTCTATTTGACATTCAGGCAGGAGAATGGATCCCTGATAATTGCCAATCTTCACATAAGATTACTGGTTGCAAATTATAGTGAAATTTATAACCGTGACATCACGGAAATAACTCCTGCAACAGCTAGAGTTCTGGAGAGTGTACCACTGTTTCTACCAAGGGTAAAAACTTTAAGGTTAGTTAGGTTTTACATTGAAAGTGCCCCCTTTTAACCGCTTCCGTGCGGCGCCGATTCCGCCCCTGTGCTGGACATTCCACAACAGGGTGCGGTCGTGACGGAACCGCACAGCTCAGCCGTGACTGATGACGGAGCGGTTCAGTCACAAGCATCGAAGGGGTTAAGCCATTCTTTGCTGTGTGCTTAGTATATAGTAACTGATGTACAGTGAATGTTTCCATGCGACGCGGCCTGCTTTCACTGATAAACATACAATAAGTTTTGGACACTCTTTTGAAGCACCCACACAACAGTTAAAACGTCCGTTTTCCCTGACTCTTTAACATTAAATGTTGACTTTTATTGTAGCTAAAATGTTCACTGTCTGCCATAGTCTTTCTCCTTAACAATTCTCATTTTTTAATTAGGGGGTCAATGTAGCAATTTTGCAGTTAACAGTAATGTTACTCTATTTTTCATATCATTCACGCAATTTTTCCACGTCTCAGATTTTTAGTATCCAGATTTTTCTAGATTTCTTGGACTTTCTAAGTTGACAAGGTTTCTTCAAAGTTTATGGCCTGAGAAATTGATTTTTTTCACAAGGCGATGTGTACAGTCACAGAGACCATAGACCAGGGGTTACCAAACTTTTGAATATTAAGAGTTATTTGTGTTCGGTGAAAATCATTGAGAGCTGCTAATACAAGTGTTGCAAATGTCATCACATCAGACAAGATTACATGAGTGGCTACCATATTTAAAATGACTAGCAGTGATTACCTCGGTGCATTAGGCTTGGTTACCAGCAGTAAGGTAAAACAGGCTTTGTCAATTTGAAATGTCTCTGCATGAATAATACAAAGCAGCCACAGGTGCACTGCCTCTGGCACCAAAGCAATGATAATAGTAATTAGTCTCCCCACATGATTTATCACTCAAAAATCAGCTTTAAATATATTTTGGAGATTCAGCTGTTTTTCTCCAAACATCAGTTCATGAATTCTGAAAATACACACATTTTTGTATTGAATACACAATTTTGCCATACATACATGTATTCAACTAAGAAAAAGATCCCTATTTGTGGGCTGGGATGTGCACAGGATAGAAGAGCTACTTACAGGCATCTGGGGAGCTACCAGTAGCTCACAAGCTACTCGTTTGAGAAGCCTGCTCCTAGACACTTCCCCAGATTGAGATGTTCTCTCACTTGCTCTGTGCTTCTCTTTATTACTTCAAAGGTTTATAATCATTCAGTTTTACATCATAAAGTCCAGTACCGAATAGTGCTTTTTTGTAGCTCTATTTGAAACATTTGAGGGACACCATTTTATGCAGTAAAAACGCTTTATGTTGAAATTAAAGTGCAACTCTTTGAATATTTTCAGTATATTTGCTGTCACACATTAGAGTCGGACTGCTTTTTAGTTGGTTAATGTTTGAATTGCTAGTTATAAGGGATCAGGTGAAATCTTTGTTTTTATTGTAATGATACATTCTCTGTTTCTGCTCTGAAGTTTAGGATAGCGCTAATCCTTCACACTCGTCAATCAAATATTTTTCAGGGATAGTTGTGACACGTTCATATCCCTATTTTATGCCCTATGAGCCTTCGTAATTCTTTCGGGACTAACCATTGTTTATAGTGATCTATTTACAGAATGCTTTCGATAGTGCTGAAGTTCCTTTGTATTCTGGTGTTATTTCTAAAGGACAAAGGTTTGCTGCAGAACAGAGCAACTTTTCTTTGTTTGAATAGTCTAAAAAGGAGTGCTTGCAACCACACTTTGCATAAAGGTGTATCTCTTCAAGACATCATCTACGGCAACATGGAGGGCAATGTTCACACATTTTTATCCAGGCACTACTGCCTTAGCAATAAAGCTGAAATGAAGATAGTGTAGGAAAAGTAGTATTTAAGGACCTGTCCAGATAAAGTAAGCTTCATCAAACCTCTCTTTTTCACATTCTTAATTTTATTCTATTTCCAAGCATCCCAGTCCAGGGAATATCCAGCGGTGGAGAAGAAAATGACTACCCCGTAATAGTTCTCCAGTATCACTTTCCTGTAACAGTTCTCCAGTGTTAGCCTGCTCAATAGATTCACTTGCTGGTCTTCCTGCTTCCAGATGAGGCGTAAAATTAATATGGTGTTACACCACTGTTTGATAGTCTAAACCGATCTGAGCTGTACCCAACTCATTGACTGCAAAATAGACTCCACACAATTTGCTTTTTAGGCTAGAATGCTGAAAGAGATATAATGTTAATATGTTAACGTCTTTTTAAAAAAAAAAAGTTTTTTTTACCTCAGCATCTTAATATGTCAGTATAGTGGAGATAACCGCTGTAGAACTGGACTTGCAGGTAAGTAACTTTTTCCTATCTTTCCAAGATCCACTATGTTTTAGTTACAGATACCAAATCGTCTTCTTAATGCTTACACAATTTGATGCCACAGTCCACTTTAGCTCTATAGGATAGCCATCGTGAATCGCTATTTGTATCCACCCATATATTATTGAAATCATGCTATTACTTAATTTCATGGGGGTTTATGAAAGGGGTATGCACAGTTTGTGATTTGTGTACTGTTTATAAGAACTTGCGTTCTGATCTACTGCGGTTGTCTCTTTCAGATTCTATACATTCATCAAGACTGTGAAAGTGTACGTGAGTAAAAGTACAATCCATATCCTAAAACTGTTAATCCATAATCCAAAAATGTAAAGGGCAAACATATCACCCCTTAAAGCTTCAAAGCGGTGGGGGCAGTCGGGGAGATTAAGTGAGCTATTGTCCAAAGTCACATTATTCTGAGCTGAGCTGCCACTGGGGATCGAACAGTGATGCCTGCGCTCCAAATTTAGCGGCTCTGGCCGCTGCCCCACACCTCTCCCCGGATATGTGATACTTTCTTTTAAAAATATCTTTTAGTGACTGTACACTGAATGAAATCATTACATTTGTTTTAAGTGGGTGCCTTACACTATTGGGGACAGAATCATGCATTTTGATGTTATGTGCTTCTCTTCATACAGGAGGAGCCTTATAGCCACTCCCTGGCCTTAATTTGCATCATTCAACCTGTCCCATTACTTTGATATGCAATGTCTAAATTATTTGCCTGTAAAATAGGACTAAAGATAATTTAACAGAATGTATGTACATTAGTCTTATGCATTCTTGTTTCCCTCTATCCAGCTCTGCCTGTACTGCTCTGCTCTGTCATCCTGTGTTGGATTTAGCATCATTGGAGTATCAATGAGAAAGGCACTTAGTAATAAGAGATGTGGCTGAGCCATCAATCTCTGGAAAGTTGAGGCTATTGATTGTCACCTTTGGCACTCCCCCTTCTCATTTATTCTGTCTTGCTAATATGCATGCAGGACTATCAGCTCACCATTTAAAACAGGATTCAAAGGAAGATCATTTTATCAGTTCCCGGAAGCCCAATATGGAATATGAAATGTCTATTCTTTCGTCATGGCAAGTAAAATAATCCTTTTTTTTGTATAGTTTTTCTTTTCCATTAGTATCTGATCAATGCTCTTGCCACATACTTTGCTCAAGTGGCTGTTGGTTGACCATATACTTTTAGATGGTTGTCTTTATTGGCATCTTCCAATCTGGGATCCAGCTATTTAATGAATCTTAATTTTGTTCTAACCTCCCTCACAAGCTTTTTTAAGTTAAGACTTCTTGCCATCGTGACTTGAAAAACAGCCATTCTTGCTGCATTATTCCCTGTCAGGGGTGGTGAGCTTCATGGTTTTCCCCCCTAAGTAACTGTTCCATTGTCTTTCATACAAACGAGGTGGCTCGGAGATCATCACTGTTATTTCTAAATCCTTTACTATAGTTCCATTTTAACCAATAAGATATTCTTGCTGTTTTTCAAACAAAGCCACATACTTACTGACCTCAGGAACATTTTGCAATCCTGTCATCTCTAGAGCTCTAGAGCTCTGAAATTGTATTTGTAGAATACTAATTACTTAAGGGTTCCAGTTCAGTTATTTTAGAGATGGTGGACTTGCCTCACAACAATGTAGCAAAAAGTGCCCATTGCCAGGTTGTTGTTATGTCTGTCTAAATATTGCCAATTGGGAGTTGAACCACCTTGTTGACTTCATGCATGTTTCATGACACCGTGGTCGGCATTGGAGACTTTTCCAAAATAATGCCCTTAAAGCTTGTTCTGAGATATGTGATCTTAACCGTAAAGCATTTTGTGAGCTCTAAATTCAGGTGCTATATAGAACATGCCTGCAGAGTTATGCAGTTGTTTTTATGGTGGTTCATTTTATCTTAGTCCTTAATTTCTCTCCTTCAAAAAAGTACACACATCCTGGTAAGCCTCATTTGTTAGAAAAAAGTATGTAGAAACTGGACTGGTAGAGTTACAGACACCCAAGTGGCCTTGGTTGCTTTGGGCTTAAGATGTGTCTCTTTACTTTTGGTATTGTGCTGGGTTTTTGTCAAGTCCACTTTCTTCAGAACCTTGTTCCTGTGGTGGGGAAAGCTGGTATAGCTCCTCTTTACCCCAGTTCTCTTGTCCTTGAATCTCCCCATTCTCCTGTCCCCATGCAGCTCCCCTTTTTGTCGCTACTTGTAACTCCCTGTTCTTTTCACCTCCCCTCTCCATTGGCTACCCTTTTCTCCATCCTCAGCTCTTAATTGAGAGTCATATCAATCGCTTCGTAAACCTCTGAATACCTTTCTGCACAGCCAGTCCCCCATGGACTTGAGTTTGTACTCTTGAATGTCCAAAATGTTGTCATGGAATATCTAAACTGCATTAAACTGTACCAACTGTCATCCATAAACCCCTTAAGCATTATGCACATGAAGGTAACAATGCAGCCAGATAGGCTTACATTAAGTTTAAATAAACGGCGGCTTCTTGCTTTAAGAGCCTTTCTAGCCACTCCTTCCCCAATGCATTGTACTGGCAGTTGCCTCCCAAAGCCAGTTTTTTTTTTCAAATGAAAGCCTATCCGTAATCTTTATTCCCTAGTTGAAAATAGTGGGGGAGGCAGGTGGGTCGTCGGACTTCACTGAAGATTCGTACGATGCAGAACCAGGACTATAGGTATGTAACCTTTACTTCTGCATCATAGGATATACAGTGATTGTAATAAACACTTGAATAGAATAGCAAGCTAATAGTATAGAATATTATCTGGCTGTTGGATTGTAGATTGAGAATTAAACAACTTTAAATCCATTGTACAGACACAGACTTTATTTTAAAAGATTTTTAAGTGTTTCAGTCCAACTTTAATCTTCCCATCAGTATCTGCCTCAAGAAAATTGTGTCTAGTAAGGTATGTTTAGTTTCCATGTAGCTGCTTTACACATGCCATAGATAGGCACATGTCTAACCCAGGCATTGGTTTCAGCTTTTCTTCTTGTGGAATGGGCCTTGAGCTTACCAAGAAGAGGTTTGCTAGAACCCTAATAAGAAGATACACACTGCTATCCATCTTGTAATAGATTGTTTAGAAGTAGCCAGACTTTTATGTCATGAGCCTTGGTTAATAAAAATGTAACTTCCTCATAATGTCTAGAGAATGGAGAGTACTCTCTGCTCGCAATGAGTTAACATTGAGCTGTCCTTTGACTGCAAACATGTCGGACCGAGCCCTGTGAAAATATCCTTTACAACTTTGTTGTTTAGTACCCATTTGTGATTTGCCTGGTAATGTTGATTTCAACCCCTTGACTAGGAATCCTTAGGATATGAATTTTAGTGACTGATAGACTCTTGTTTTTGTTCCAATGCCACAGGGTTTGATCCTCGAAAGATAACTGTCTTGTTTTTGTTCCTTCCTGTTTGTTGGCATTATGCTTGGTGTGGTGTTGTCGAATTGGATCATTATGTCCTTAGATGAAAAACAGAAAAAAATCTTTGAGTGCTAAGTACACTGCTTTCGGTTCCAGACGATTGATGTGATAAGCCTTCACTCTGGTTATACATAGACCTTGCACTGTTAGATTGTCCATGTACGCCTTCCAATCCTTACTGAGGCATTTGTGTGTCTGTATTGTTTTTTCTTTTGAAGAGGACCTCTAACTAGTAAATTTTAAGTTTTGCACCAACATGCTAGAGAGTTCAGTGCTGACATTGTGAGATGTATTGGAGTCTTCCCAATTGTCTCTTTTCTGAGAATATAGATTTTCGAGGCACTGGTAAAAATGTTCATGAACAGTCTCTTGCACTTGGAACTAATAATATGCAAAGTGATAGGAGTGATTCAATTAGCAGATTTGTACGATTCCATTCATTTCTTTTGAATCGATAATTCCTCCAATCAATAAACACTTTAGTTTAGCGTGGCTACCTTTTTTTTTGTTCCTGATTATATTTGATACTGTACTGGCATCACTGTTGATTTGTTCATGTTAATCTTGAGTCGGAGATTGGTTAGTAGCCTTGCTGTGGTTCAGAAATCCTGTGCTGCTTATGGCTGATAATCATAGGTAGGGGTAGGGACAAACCAATATCTCCTTCTCCTTCTTCCTTAGATAAGGAGTAACTACTGCCATGCACTTCGAGAAAGTTTGTGGGGCTGATTTCAGGCAGAGCGGAAAATCTCAGATATTTCCTGCGAACTTGTGAAACTAGGATGTGAAAATAAGCATCTTACAGATCTATGGTGCTAAGCCAGTCTTCTTTACAAATGGTTTGATTTGATGAATTTTTCGTGTGTGATGAATTTGTTTATGAACTTTGGATCTAAAAAACTGTCTATATTGTTTTGTTTGGATTTGCTTTAGTATCAGGAAATATTTGTAATAAATTCCTCCGTTTTGTTGGTACTTTTTCTGTTGCCCATTGTTGTAGTAAGAAATGAGTTTCGACTCATAGTAAGGACTGATAATATTTTGATGAGGGTTTTGGTGTAACATGCAGTGGTGTAGAAATAGATTAAGTAACTTTTTTGAATAATGTTTAGAAACCATTTGTTCATAGTTATGAGTTTCCCCCATTCCAAG
The DNA here is from genome assembly GCF_964261635.1 of Lissotriton helveticus. Classification (NCBI taxonomy): domain Eukaryota; kingdom Metazoa; phylum Chordata; class Amphibia; order Caudata; family Salamandridae; genus Lissotriton; species Lissotriton helveticus. Next base: position 582,651,047 of record NC_136061.1, read on the forward strand.
AAGGATGCCCCACCCTCCCTACAAGAAGAGGTGGTAAGTGGCGTTGAGTCATCATTGTCTCTTGCCTGGAAAATGTCTCGCTCTTGAGTGAGATGTTTTAGGCTGACTGGTCTCTTGCACCACTTTTGATATTGTCTTTGCCGCGAAATCTGATGTTATGGAGGCTAGTATGGCCATTTTAGGGATTGAAACCTCTGATATACATACCAGCTGTTTTTAGGTCTGCACTGCTTTTATTATTTTTTCCATTCTTACAGACCCACATCCTTTTGGGTCTCCACTTCTTTCTAAGCTTCTCTTCTTTTGTGTGTTATCCGAAGAGAACCCACCCTGAAAATTGTAAACGTGCAATATTTAGTTGCTTCTCAGGTTTTTAGGAGGACAGTCATAACCATTAAGACAATCAGAGGGAGATAAAGTGGCAATAAGCAATTGCTGAATGTTCTACGGAATCTACTGCTGCACTAATAACCTGATTAGAAACTATGGGTCCCTCTCAGCTGCCTGTTCTCCTTTAACCATCACCATCCTGTCATGATGCCCCTCAATTTACCCTGTTCTCCAGCCCCTTCACTTTCCTTCTTCTCATGCTTTCTTAACTTTTGTTGTGCTCCTTTCCCTCTAAATTCCTTTATCTTCCCCTTTCGCCTACCTCCTGTGTTGTTACCATTATTATTGTTCATGTCATACCAGAGCGACCAAACTTGTCTACTAATGTTTTTAATATCAGTGTATCTTTACAGTGTTGCAGCTGTATAATAGTGTATATTTTGGCTAACTAATAAAAGCTTGTAGTTTTCGAATTTAATTAGCAAATGCTTTATAATGTAATTTTAAAAATGCACAGAAGCTGTCTGTTTAAATCTCCACAAGTTGTCTTGTGACAAGTGTTTATAAAGCATTTTTATTATCTTGAGCAAAAAAGTTGGCTACTTATTACTCTTTAAAAAGTTAATATAGGTTTTCTCTGTCCGGTTTTGGCAGTTTAACAGTTTATTCAAAGCTCTGCCTTCTTTGTTCATTAAATGAAAACCGTGACAGAGAGGAAATTTTTATTATGCTTGGCGTGACCGCGGTTGTCTTGCCAAGCATATTGGGGCTTCACGACCGCTTTGCCATCACCAGGGAACGGCAGTTCCCTGGCACTGGCAGCGGTCCCATGGCGGTTCAACCGCCCAAGAGTTAATGGGGCAGTCGTGCCACCGATATGGCTGGACCGCCATCACGAGTCTGGCAGTCGACTCGTAATCTGGCCCTTTGTTTGTCGTCTTTGGTTTTGTGACATTTTATCACATTCACTGGATGGCCTCTTTAGGGTAAGCGAGTGGTACAGTGAGTACAGCAACTGTTGGTCCGCTGTCTAAGACTGACACACTTCCCACTGGGCTGAATTCTTTACCTTAAAGGCTTTATTGTCAGGAGATTCTTATCTTGGTTGGTATCCCATTGATCTCTTGCCATGTATTTATGGCCACCTGGAAATCTTCACAGGGATCCTCCCATTAGACACCTAGGAGTATTGAAGGAAATGAGAGAGGCCCCTTCCCAAGCATAGTGAGTTGCTCCACCTTCCAAAAAAAGATCTTGCAAATCCTTCCAACCCCTTATTATCAAACTCCCCTGTGGTGAGTTCTATGATTGAATTTTGTGGCCTGAAAAATGGTTTAAGAAAGACTCCCGACAGGTTGATTTTTTCCCAATAAACCTTTATTAATTTCATTATGAAAATCACTTTTATTAAACATTGCAATCTGTGAATTTTTTTAAAATACATTTGATTATAATTATTGGTGGCTTTTGACGAAAACAGGTCTGCTCTATATATGTTGATGTGCTGATCCTTGATAAAGCCACTAGGCCCACTTTTATTTGAGTGTTCTGACCCTATGACAGTCAGGAGGTCTGTCTTACTTAGAATGACACCCTTTATATTATTACATTACCTAGCAATGGATACCGGCAGGAATTGGCCAGGCCCTGTGCCCAATCCCACGCATGTGCACTGCAGGGGATTGGGTGCCCGACGGGTGAATAGCCTTAAACTATAACTTGCACCCTCACAATGCACTGCTAATTACTTCCCATATTACAACACTAATGACATGTATTATGACATAATTGATAACACCACTGCAACATCTGAAATTACCTCATTGATGGCCACACTGTGCACATTGTGGGCCGTGAGTTATAGTTACTTTAGGACACCAGTGATAAAAAATAACTGATGGATTTCAGTGGTTTTGTTAATTTTAAACCTATTTTAGTTGACATTGTTACATAACTACTATGTCCTTTTGACCCCGGGGTCTCCAACAGGTCAATTGCAAGCTACCAGTAACTCTCAGGCTACTTCAAAGTAGCTTGCACATAATAATTACCTGTCAACTGGTTTGACAATATACAGTTGCCCAAATGCTTTGGCAGTACTTTAACCGCATGCGCGCTAGCGGTTTTCCCGCTGCGCGCTGCGTTTTTTAAAAAGCCGCGTTACATGACGAGCTGAGCTCGTCATGAGCGTGCGAGCGGCACAACTCATGACAAGCTCTGCTCGTCATGAGCGCGGAAGGGGTTAAAATGCAGTGCACCGCTTTCTGTGTGACCTGGAAAGCTGAAAATGCAGAACCATGCTGTCCAAACTATTATGAAAAAGTATTGCTTTGTTTCTGTTCTTTCATTTTCATTTGATACTTTGTTTCCTTCTTTTTCTGCTTTGTTTCTTTTTCACCTTTCCCTCAGTCCATCTTTCTTTGTGTCGTTAGTTTCTTGTTTGTTGCTTCTATTCACTCTTCATTTTTGTGTTCTGGTTTTTCCCCACATTCTCTTTTTTCATTCTCAACTTTTTTCAACTTCTCTTACTTGTCTGCTTTATTTTTCCTTCCTGTTGTTTGTTTTAACTTTCTTGTTGCTGTTCTTTCACATTTTTTTAAAAACAGATTTTATTAGTCAGATTGCATATATCATGCAGTCATCTGCCAAAACATATCCAGTACATCCAAGACAGCAAGCAACTTTTGTTTTGAATTTGTTCACCCCCCGCAAACAACGGCCCCATCTACTGAAGCACAACAGAATAACACCCCCCATCCCCAACTCCTCCCCCCCCAACTCCCATCCCCCCCCAAAGGTCGCACAAGCTCACATCCCCTTGTCCACAGTTATGCACGGAGAATGGTTAAGTAGATCCCGACTCCCACCCGTTACCCCCTTACTCCCACCCGCTATTTTCATAAGGACTCCCCGACTTAAATCGGCAACAAGAGCTCTTCTATCACTGGAGGTTCCAACCAAAGGCGCCGATACTCCGCCCATCGGTTCCAAATTTTATAATGTTTGCGCGGACACCCCCTGGCCACAAAGACGGGCTGCTCCAGGCCCATGCGGCCACTGATGGAGCCCTCGCTACCTTCCAGGCTTTAGCTATGTCCAGCTTCACCAGGGTGAGTCCCAAAAGCAAAAGGTGCCATTCATAGATGTTTCCCCCCACCCCCTCCATTACATGTAGCAGTGCCAGCCGTGGTGTGCAGGTAAGCTCCCAGCCCAGGACCTCTGAGAGACAAGCAAGATCCCCCTCCAGAAGCGATCCAATGATGTGCACTGCCAAACTGTGTGAATAAATGTACCATCCGCCTGGTCACAGTGCAGACATACTGGGGAGGTGATCATCCCCGCCCGCCACAAGCGCATCCTAGTAAAGTAGACCCTGTGGAGGTATTTAAATTGGATTAGGCGAAGCCGCAGCCGTATTGCAATGGCTGTCCCCCCCCCTCCTGTGGGGATGCCAGAGCCCCTACCCAGTTCTCTTCTTCCAACCCGCCCACGTCGGCCTCCCAGTCCCCACGGAGCTTTCGAAGCGTGGAGGAGCAATGTACGACCAAGGTTTGATATATACGCGAGATCTTCTTTTAGCTTCAATGGGGCTGAGCTCAGGGATGGACTCCAGACCCTGCAGGCTAGGGGATAATGCATGACGCAGCTGCAGGTCACTGATAAAATTGCGCCTGGGACATATGAAACTCCTCTTGGAGATCCCAAAAGGATTTGAGTGTTGTCACCCACCACATTGCCCAAGGTGGAAATACCAATGGCGTCCCATCCCCTAAACCCCGTAAGGGCCGCCAATTGGGGCAGCCTCCCATTGTTCCACAATGGAGTCTCCCGGGTCAAGAAGCCCCACCAGCCCATGCGCCTCAGCGCCGGCCTCCAAATCATGAACACCACCCGCATAGCCGGCGGCAGCGCACTCCGCAGCCTCGCCGAGTACAAGATCGTGTGCAATGTGTGATGGCCCATAAGGCAGTGCTCCAGCGCCTACGCCGGGTCCCCTCGGTTTCCATACCACCACTCATTGACGACCAGCAGGTGTGAGGCCTGATAGAATGAGAGGAGATCCGGGGATGCCAACTCCCCACAATAGGTATAAAGGAAACATGTACGCATTGCCACTCGCACTCTCCCTTCCTCCCACAGAAACTGCCCCAACAAGGAGTTCACCAGTCGGAACCATCGGGCCGGGATTGGATACGGGTGGTTCTGCAGCTGGTAGAGAAGTCGGGGGAGCGCTTCCATTTTAAAAATTGCCGATCTACCGTACAACGTCGGAGGCATTCAAGACCAGGACTTAATGTCAGCCCGCACCCGCTCCCACACAGGTGCCACATTGCGCTCCCAGTCCATTGCCGGTACCTCAGAGAGCTCCATCCCCAGATATTTCAATCCACCCGCAGCCGACTGAACCGCGGTTGCCCATGGACCGACAATCATCTGCCCGCCCAATGTGGATTTGCGGGGATTATATAGAGACCCGATGCCTCCCCGATAATCTGCATTATACGCAGAAACCACGCCCCCGTTCTGTCCACCGCCATCAAGAAGAAGAGAACGTCATCCGCGTTCAATGCTATTCTATCGGAGAGGCCCGTGGCCCACTCAAACCCATGCACCTGAGCGTCCATACGCACCCAGGCGCCAGGGGCTCCATGGCCAGGGCAAACAAGTATGGCGACAGGGGACAGCCCTGCCGCGTGCCCCTCTGAATCGCAAAGGTGGAGGAGGCTGCGCCCGCAACACGAACCGACGCTGTAAGGCCGTTGTACAATAGTTTCACATAAGAAAGGAATCGCGGGCCCAGGTTGAGCCTAGGAAGCAGGGCAAATAGATACGCCCAACACAGGGAATCAAACGCCCTGTCCTTGTCCGCCAAAAGTAGTTCTTTCACATTTTCATCCCCTTTCTTCTGTCTACCTCTGTCTCGGCTTGTTCTGTATTCGGTCTCCCTTTCACTTTCCATCGCTCTGTTTTTTTCTGACTTGCTTTTTCCATGTTCTGTTCTATATGTTTGTACCTCTTTCTTACTTTCTCTTCTTTCTTTTCTTCCTCTGTTTCTTTCTTGTACTCCTTTTTCTTTTCCTTCTTTATTTCTCCTTTTTCCTTTGCTTGCCTTCTTTCTTATTTCTTGTTTCCCCTTTCTTTTCTCGTTCTTTGTTATTGTGCCTTTTTGTTTCACTTGTCTTCTTATTTCTCTTTTCATTCTCTTTTCTCTCATCCACTCTTGCTCACCCCACCTCTCACCCTTCCTTTCATTGATTCACTCCCCTTTCTTACTGTTTTACTCTTTTTCCATCATTTTCTATTTCACTATCTTTCTCTTTACTTCCTTCTTCCTCTAATTTGTTCTTGTTCTCATTGTCTCTTGCTTCCTTTGTTCCCCCTTCTTTCCCTTATTTCCTTACTTTCTCCCTCTCCTTCCCTTTTATTTCTTCCTTTCCTTCATTTCTTGCTCTCCTTCCTTTCTCTTTCATTCTTCAATGCTTTGCCTTTCTTCTTTTCTTTCATTCTTTGTTTATAGAGTGCTTAGCTTCTAAAAAGCAATCTCTTCATAAGTTAATTTGTGTCATTATTGCCTGACAGCTGTACAATTTGCAGGTCACTGCCGAGATATGTTTACTTTTAGATATCGATCAAATCTGTATGGGCTACTCAAAATGTTATATTGGTAATGGTCCTTTGAGCCCTAACTCTAAAAACGAAAAAAATCTCTCCGTATGTATTTCATGAAAATGAGAGCACATGTCTAAATTAAACTCGACTTTGTGTGATTAATAAACCAGGGACAAAACCGATACTTGGGGACCCCACAAGTTAAACATTGCTATATAGCTTGAGCGGTTAATGCTCAATGCTCTCTGGAGCAATACTGGAATACTCTAGGAAGGGTGCTTAAGTTTCCTGGCCTTTATGTACTCATACTTAACACCCACATATTAGGCAGCAGCTCAGGATGCTTTGCGGTAAACAGAAGAAGCTCTCAATACAGAAAAGGTTGGAGACCCTCTTTAACCTTTGAATTTTTCAGTTAATTTCTATGGTTTAAAGAAAATTAAGATATAATTACAATTCCTAATTATAACATCACTTTAACAACAAAACACACTAAGAATACTCCCTCAACACCTATATTTCTTTTCTATGATTCAAATATGAATTCAACATGGGCCGTACATCATAGCAATACAATGAATGGGAGAGGCAAAGTCATGAGAGCAAAGAGTTCTTTGGTGTAAATCCCATGAATCCCAAAATGACCGAAATGTCGAGTCTTTCACATCTTAAGTTATTGTAGATCCTCTTATTCTTTATTCGACATATAACAGCCAACGCGTTTCACCCATGCGGGCTTCTTCAGGGCAAAAATAGGAGCTTCACACTCCACAAGTTGTACTCCTTATGGTGTAAGCTCAGGTCAGAAACTGCGCTTGCTCAACAAAGTTTGCACTTTACAGCAGATTCTGCACACATGTGCTCATTCCATACGTAAGGAACCTCGATCACTGCCCCATTCCTTGAACAAATTATATTCAGTATCACACGATCAATCGCCAGCCTCCATTCACAGACGTCCGCTTCAAACGTATTACTTCCAAAGTATTACTTCCAAAGTTGTTTGGCTGTACAATATATTAGACCATAACGAAATCCAAAAACATATACATATTAATAATTCTTGACTTTGTTTATTTTCTTTCTTTTTATCAAAATTATTTTTGCGCCTCTGGCCTGGTCGCCCCCCTGCTCCTCTCCTGCCACTGCAGCCCTGCTTACCTGCTTCCTGCTGTCAGAGTTCCTTCGCCGACGCCGCCAGCAGCGCCCCAGGCGCCGCTGGGCTGCCCGCTCTGCCGGTCCCGTTCCCGCGCCTCCTGCCTGCGGCCCCGCCACACGATTGGTTAACCCCTTCCCGCCTCCCAGCGGACCCGCCCTCCCTGCTCCCCTCTTAAGGGGACCTCGCCTGCTTCTAGGGAGCGACCACTGCGCCTCTGGCCTGGTCGCCCCCCTGCTCCTCTCCTGCCACTGCAGCCCTGCTTACCTGCTTCCTGCTGTCAGAGTTCCTTCGCCGACGCCGCCAGCAGCGCCCCAGGCGCCGCTGGGCCGCCCGCTCTGCCGGTCCCGTTCCCGCGCCTCCTGCCTGCGGCCCCGCCCCCCCGCCACACGATTGGTTAACCCCTTCCCGCCTCCCAGCGGACCCGCCCTCCCTGCTCCCCTCTTATGACGCCCCCTCAGCGACCGCGCAGCGGACGCGCGCAGCGGGAGCACCGAATGAGCGCCGAAGGTGCGCCAAAGGTAAGCCCGTCTACGCCCGTCTGCGCCTGGACCGCGCCCAGCGCCAGGACCCATGGCCCTCGCAGACCCCAGCCCACCCGCCGGACGTACGACGCCGCCACCCTCAACGCACTCAACGCCGGCCGAACCCCTGGATGCTACCGAGCCACCCCGAGACGCACCCACGGACCCTTCATCTGCCAGGCCTGCAAGTTCTCCTGCACCCGGACCTGCACTGCACCAGCACCCACCAAGCCGAACTCCAGCAGCAGCCACCTGAAGTGCATCCTGCTCAACACCCGCTCCGTCCACAGACACGCCGTCGAGCTCTGGAACCTGCTCGACACCACAGCCCCAGACGTCGCCTTCCTCACGGAAACCTGGATGAACGCCTCCTCAGCACCCGACATCGCCATCGCCATCGCCATCCCGGACGGCTACAAGATCATCCGGAGAGACCGCGTCAACCAGACGGGAGGAGGCATCGCCATCATTCACAGGAACACCATCCGCATCACGACCAACACCGACGACACCATCGCACCCGCAGAACACCTGCACTTCCAGATCCACGTCAACCCCAAGACCACCCTCAGAGGCACCCTCATCTACAGACCCCCGGGACCACGCACACAATTCAGCGAGGACATCGCCGACTTCATCAGCCCGCTCGCCCTCCCCTCAGCCGACTACATCCTCCTCGGGGACCTCAATTTCCACCTGGAGAACAACGACGACCGCAACACCACCACCGTGCTGGAAAACCTCGCTAACCTGGGACTCAAGCAACTGGTGACCACCCCCACCCACCTCGCCGGACACACACTCGACGCCGTCTTCTCATCCAGCAAAGACATCGCCTTCAGCCACGCCACCGGACTCCACTGGACGGACCACAGCTGCGTCCACTTCACCTTCAGAAGAACGACGACCCACCACCACCAGCAACAGGTTGCCCGAAGAAGCTGGAACAAGATCACAGCCGACCAGCTCGCCGCTTCCCTGAGTCAGCACCCTCCCGCCAGCTCAGCGAACCCCAGCCAGGCCGCCGACAACCTCACGAAGTGGATCAGCAACTGCGCGGACGAACTCGCCCCTCTGAGGACCCCGCCCAGCAGACACGGCAGCAAGAAAGCCCCATGGTTCACCGACGAACTCAAGAGCTCCAAGAAGAACTGCCGAACACTCGAGAAAGTCTGGAGAAGGGAACCAACACCGGACAACATGACCACCCTCAAGCTTGCCACCCGGATGCACCACCAACTGATCCGCGCCACCAAGAAAACTGCATTCAAGGACCGACTGGACAACAACGCACACAACTGCAAGGAACTCTTCAACATCGTGAAAGAGCTCTCCAACCCCAACGCCGGTAACAACGACATCACCCCATCGCAAGACCTCTGCAACTCCCTCGCCTCCTACTTCCACAACAAGATCGCGGACATACACAACAGCTTCAGCAGTCAACCATCGCACACAACGACCGCAGCAACGCCGCCCACCACCACCCTCCGCGCCTGGACTCCGATCAGCACCGACGACACCGCCCGCATGATGAACTCCATCCACTCCGGATCTCCGACCGACCCCTGCCCTCACCACGTCTTCAACAAGGCAGACGCTGTCATCGCACCCCACCTGCGGGACATCATCAACACCTCCTTCGACACCGCCACCTTCCCGGAGAGCTGGAAGCACGCCGAACTCAGCGCTCTACTAAAGAAACCAACAGCGGACCCCACCGAACTCAAGAACTACCGCCCCATCTCGCTCCTCCCGTTTCCAGCCAAAGTCATCGAGAAGACCGTCAACAAACAGCTGGCCGCCTTCCTCGAGACGAATGGATCCCTCGACCCCTCACAGTCTGGCTTCCGAGCCAACCACAGCACCGAGACCGCCCTCATCGCTGCCACCGATGACATCCGAGCCCTGATGGACAACGGAGAAACAGCGGCCCTCATCCTCCTAGACCTCTCCGCGGCATTCGACACTGTCTGCCACCGCACCCTAGTGCAGCGTCTCAGCAACATCGGAATTCAGGAGAAGGCACTGGAATGGATCGTCTCCTTCCTCGACGGAAGAACACAGAGAGTCCGTCTACCACCGTACAAGTCAGAGGCCACCAAAGTCATCTGCGGCGTCCCTCAAGGATCCTCGCTGAGCCCCACCCTCTTCAACGTCTACATGAGCCCCCTCGTGCCCATCGCACGCCAACACAACCTGAACATCATCTCCTACGCCGATGACACCCAGCTGATCCTCTCACTGACCAACGACCCCGCCGCTTCCAGAGCCAACCTTCACGAAGGGATGAAAGATGTAGCCGAGTGGATGATGACCAGCCGCCTGAAACTGAACTCAGACAAGACGGAAGTCCTCATCCTGGGTTCCTCGCCCTCCGCCTGGGACGACTCCTGGTGGCCCCCCGCCCTGGGCACCGCACCCACACCGACAGACCACGCACGCAACCTGGGCTTCATCCTGGACTCCTCCCTCTCCATGACCAGACAAGTCAACGCCGTCTCCTCGTCATGCTTCAACATCCTGCGCATGCTACGAAAGATCTTCCGGTGGATCCCCACCGAGACCAGGAAGACGGTCACCCAGGCCCTCGTCACCAGCCGACTGGACTACGGCAACGCCCTCTACGCCGGAACCACCGCCAAGCTCCAGAAGAGACTCCAGCGGATCCAGAACGCCTCGGCCAGACTCATCCTCGACATCCCCCGACGCAGCCACATCTCCGGACATCTGAGAGACCTGCACTGGCTCCCCGTCAACAAGAGAATCACCTTCCGTCTCCTCACCCACGCACACAAAGCCCTACACGACCAAGGCCCGAGCTACCTCAACAACCGCATCAACTTCTACGCTCCCAAACGCCACCTCCGATCAGCCAGTCACGCCCTCGCCGCCGTCCCCCGCATCCGAAGAACGACAACAGGAGGAAGGTCCTTCTCCCACCTGGCCGCCAAGACCTGGAATTCCCTCCCGACCGACCTGCGCCTGACCCAAGACCACCTTTCCTTCAGGAAGAAGCTCAAGACCTGGCTGTTCGAGCAGTAGCAGCACCCCCCCCCCCCCCAAGCGCCTTGAGACCCTCCGGGTAAGTAGTGCGCTCTATAAATGTCCATGATTGATTGATTGATTGATATCATTTTTTATCATTTGAACATATCAAATAAATATTATAAACATATACACATAACTTTACAATATGATGACATCTTCATGTATCAACGTCATACATCCCCAGGTAAAGAAACAACAAGAAAACATTCCAACAAACTCTCATGCATTCATATCTCTTATACTCCAACCCATTCGCAACTACATATATCTGGAAAGTTGGAGACATAAAGTTTTCAGTCTCCACGACCATTTAGGGCAACTGCATATAGCAGGATCTGAAATAGCATTGGCCACTGCAAACATATACACAAAAAATACAGAAGCAAGCATTCATTAAGCAAATACACAATGTTTTATTTAATTCACAAAAAATCTAACAATTATCAAGATTTTAGTTTTAATGGGAAAGTTTGAGCTTTTGTAAATTCAAATGAGGCCACTCATTGTCGATACTATATTCTGTTTGATGCACTTGTAATGCTCCCATGAATCAATCTGAGAATGCTATCTTAATTTTGAGCATCCAATTTTAAATTCCTTCACATTTACGGTCTATTTAAAAAATTACAGTTTAACATTTTGCTTCTTTATGTATGTACACTTTATTAAGATGTTAATATTATTTAACTTTCTAACCAGTTGCGGATCCCCAGAGTAGGCTTCTCAGATCCCCTGGGGTCCCCAGGCAAAAAAAAACAACCTAGTTAAAGTATCCCTAGGAATGACGTGTCAAGGAACGTGTGTCACAGAAAATAACATAGCAGTTTGTAAGAGTGCCTCAATTATAGTCTGATTCTAAGAAACTGTTCCTGTGCATGGCTTCAGACGTAGAAGAAGAGCCTCCTTCCAACATTTATAACACAAATCATGTCTGCAGATGAGCAGTGATTAGTAGTGCATAGATGACTATTTCATTAAAATTAAAGGTCCGACTCTATTTGTTTTTTTAATAACTACTTGACAGTTTCATGCCTTACTTCACAGAAATCTTCCAGTGCAGAAGCAGTTCAGGGATTTTGTTAATATGTTTCACCCAAACGGCTGCCTTTTTATGGAAAACAGATGCGCTTTTGTCCTATTTTGGATCTGAAGCAAATGGATAGTTCTAAACTGAAAATGTTTCAAAAATAGAAATAATGAGGTTGGTTCTTGTCAGAGTAAATTGATAGTAAATCCTCAGGCCTAGTATAAACCCGATAAATCCATTAGGCCTATTTTTCATGTGGATTTGGTCATCTCATGATGAAGCTCCATGCTATGCCCAGTATATTAAGCTTTTATTTGAAGAGCATCAGCTCAATCAGGCATGTTTTAAAAACCTCGTTCAGCGAACCTTAAAGATAAAATTAAAAGGCTATGTACCTGTTGTTGAAATATTATGATAAAGATTTTCTTGTTTATGAGCTAAGATGTGGGCCAATAAGTCATGTAGTTTTAAAAGCTTTCAGAAAATGAAGATTTCTGTCAAGTATTTTAATCTGTTTTGGAAGCTTATTGAAAAGACAGGCTGCTTATATGGAGAAGCCTTGCTCCTCATGAGTCCTTTACTATTTTCAGTGCCTAAAGCTGAGGGTGTTAGTGAAATGTAAGTATGTTTTTGTAGGGTCCTATGACAAAATATACAGCTAAGAAATTCTAGACTCTTACCTATACCCTTTGGTTAATTTGCAGGAGTGTGGAGTCCCTAACCCCCGATGCCCAATACATATTTTTTTAGGTCCAGGATAACAGGTCTTCATGCATTTTTCAACTGGACAAGTAATCCCAAAGCCCTGTATGGCAGCTAATTTACAGTGTGTAAGTTGAATGTAAAACCTTTACTATTAGGATAGGAGCTCCAATAAAGTACATTGCAGGGTAATCTTCACATGCATTAGCTGTAGAGAGTTCAGTCCAAAAACGTGTACATATGCTTGCGAAATATAACAAATTATTCTAAAAATGCTCCATGATTATACGCAAATACATGCAGAAGAATGAAACCCTGACTAGTGGTTGTTTTCAATATAGAATATATTAAAATAATATTTGCAATTTGAAAAACCACTGATGGAGTTCATGGTTAGTTTTGCTAAACTGTCGTAGAATTTTAAAGACTAAATAACAACAAGAGAGGAAGGGAGATAGAAACGCTCCTACTCCCCTCAGAAGTAAATACTCAAAAACAACAAAGGAGGGTCAAGTAATAAAGAGGAATGACTACAGATTTTGAAGCAACATAAAGTGAATTTTCTCTTGTTGTTTGAAACAAAACCCTGATAGGTTTTTTTGAAAGCCCTCACTCACCGACCTAGTCGGTGACATGCTTCATCATCGGGCCCACCAGGAATGGCCGAATGCCACCCCGGTGTGCTACAACGCTAGAATTACTGCTGAGCTGGTAACGTGATTGTGAAGTGATGAATAAAATGGCCAATTGAGTCGAAAAAAATTGATTTTATTGGTTTCGCCAAATGGTCAGGTTAAAAAAGTGTGGAGGATAACGGACTCCGATTAAAGGTCCACTGTTATCCCGGTGAAAGGAGCGGTCAACATGTTTCAGCCTATGTGACAAATTCTGTCAGGCATTCATCAGGACCTGTGTGTGTGAGTATTTACAGTGGTGTGTGTAGTGGCCAATGGTGAGCAATGGTACTCGGAATATTGTGATAGACCTTCTACAAATAGGAGGCAAGAAGAAGGGCTTATTATGGAAATCACACTCATGAGTGACTCAAAGAACTAAGAAATGCAATCCTTCCGAGCCTCGTTTTCAGATGTAGACATTGACGTATGTCTATCACTGTTTTGTCGCCCGGATTGTCTGTATTGACTCACAGAGACCCTCAATCAGAGGCCTCCACATGGTTAACGCTAGATCTGCTATGAGCACGAACATTTCATAATTGACATTCGTGCACTATTTGAGCCACATTATGAGCACGAGTATTTCACATAGGTCACTCGTGCGCTGGTCTGACTACCATTACTCACCATTGGAGCACCGCAAATTTAGCTATTTAGCTTTTTTCATAACTGGATGCTGTATAAAGTATGTCATCCTTCTCTCTTTTTGTTGTTTGTTTGTTATGTTGTACTTTTTTCAAAAATAGAATAAACTCGGTTCCATTCCTAAGGGAATCTGATGTACATAATCAGCATAATTGTGTTTTTTAACATAACAGTCCTCTGGTAGGGTGGGCCTTAGCGCGCTCATACCACCGAGGCCACTACACACACCACTGTAAATACTCACACACACAGGCCCTGATGAGTACCTGATAGAATTTGTCACATAGGCTGAAACATGTTGACCGCTCCTTTCACCGGGATAACAGTGGACCTTTAATCTGAGTCCGTTATCCTCCACACTTTTTTAACCTGACCATTTGGCGAAACCAATAAAATCAATTTTTTTCGACTCAATTGGCCATTTTATTCATCACTTCACAATCACGATACCAGCTCTGCAGTAATTCTGGCGTTGTAGCACACTGGGGTGGCATTCGGCCATTCCTGGTGGGCCCGATGATGAAGCAGGTCACCGACTAGGTCGGGCTTTCAAAAAAACCTATCAGGGTTTTGTTTCAAACAACAAGAGAAAATTCACTTTATGTTGCTTCAAAATCTGTAGTCACTCCTCTTTATTACTTGACGCTCCTTTGTTGTTTTTGAGTAGAATTTTAAAGAACAACTGTAATTATAATTTTCCTAAGGCATCAATTAATAAAACATGGTTGATGCATTCTCATTTAAAAAATAATAATGGAGAAGCAGTGTTAAACCATTATGGTCAACATTTTGGGCAACACATTAAAAACCAATTACGGACTCAGTTTTTAAAGTCAGAAAAGTGTACCTCAATTCTATGGTCCTTTCATTAATGCAGATTTACGACTTTCAGAAAATCACAAGTTTATAGAACTAGCCTAGAAACCATACTCCTACAAACTATTGAAAATTCCATTTTTGGATGAATGAATATATACTCACAGATTTGCTCATGCCAAAACCTACATAGTAGGTGCAAATTAATTTGTATAAACTGGTTTCTTTTTTTCTCAGCGGGAAACTTTTCCCCATGGACCAAATGCCACCTCCATACCCCCACCTTATTTTTGGACTGGGTTGCGCCTTCGATGCTCAAACACTTTACTCCTGCCCTTTTCAGCAGTACATTTCCAACTTTTTCCTGGGTGATAATGGGTTGCAGAGGAGTTGAATACCCCTAAACATGTAGGTTTGTGGGTAGGCACAAGTGTACATTTTATTACATCCCTGGAACTACTTCTTCCCACCTGCTTCCAGCCCTTCTGAGTAGATTTTGCCATACGAAAATCTTAATGCAAATAAATCCTTTTATGTGTGCAAAACCAAGTTTTACATGTGTAAGCTAAGCTTACACGTGTAAACAGTTGAGAATCAGGCCCATAACATCTTGCCTTTGACAAAACAAACATTGCAGAGTTCATCTTGTCATAAAATGTGAATCAGCCCTTGATCTAGTGCGTGGTATAGGCGCACCATAATGACAAACAAGGAAACTGAGATATGAGATGCTCTGATTTGCCGAAGAATTACACGATGCACCCAAGAAGGCAAAGTTATACTGGGAGCGGTGGTTTTGATTGTCAGTTGGCAATCTAGGCACTGAACTGTAATTAAAATCTAAGTTTATTTGCCTGAATGTTTTGTGAATACAAATAAATAATTTCGAATAAAATTCCCAAAGCATTTCAGAAGACGTCTTCCCACAATCTAAAGTATGAACAAGAGCAGTGGTAAGGTAAAAATAATTTTTATGCTGAACTGTTAAAATCTGAACTCTGGCATAACCAAAGCACTGGCATATTCTGATGTGCGATAAATAGGGTTTTTAATTGGCCCCACTGCCATCTCAATAAATTCACCCTGAAGAGGTCAAAATACTATTCTCAGGGAATCTCTACTCAACCCTTGGTAGCTATTTGCACATGCAGCAGGCAACACAATACCCAGAGAAGTGTGTGCTAAATTCAGACAGTACCAACAATTTCAAAGTAAAGAACACAACACAATAAAAGTCTCAAATCAATTTAGAAACTTAAAGACCAATTTAATGTGCAAAAAACACACCAAGATCATCAAAGTAGGTTAAGTGGAAAAAGCATTTTAAGGAAAAAAGCACCTATACAAATTCGAGCACTGTGGAAAAACAACACTTCATGGTGGACCAGGACCTAGGCACAATTTCAGGCCAACTGTATGGAGTGGAGGTCGGATGCCAAAAGAGTGTGCCTGGTTCTATGAGTTTACCTTCAGACCTAGTCTCCATGTGCTGGCAAATCCTGGAGTCGCTGGCTCCTCGTGACCGTTTTCTGGGCACTACGTCTCTCTCCAGCCAGGCCACCTGCAGGGTCGAGTCTTCTTTAGTCAGCTAGGCCCTCTTAGAGTCAGGAGTGGTTCTGAGTTTGTGTCTCTGAAGTAGGTAAATAAGAGGCCAACTGTTAAAGCTACTCTGTGAACCGAGAGGAGTCTGGGATCAACCTGCTTGTCTATTCGCCCAAGGTGCATCGGCAGTCAGCCTGACATTGTGGTATCTCCCACTACATTCTTCTCTGCAGCAGGAAATCTTATTCAGTGGCCCTTCAAGCCAGGGGTATCTAGCCTTGTGGAACTCTCGTTACCTACAGCCTCATCCTGCAGGAAATTTTCAACTTCCAAAAAAGTGACTACATCTGAATGGGGAAATCTTCACTGCATCTGCATCCAGCAGCTTCCCAATGATGACACTCTCTCCTCGGACACCGGCTTCAGCCATTCCCGCCGAACTTTACCTTCTCAGAACATCTTTCTCAGAATTTCTTCTTAGTCCAAAGGTAAACACTGACAGGGCCCAATCCATTTTTTTGTATGGGACTCGCACTTCATCGCTGTCGCCATATTTTTCGACTTTGACTCGGTCTCTTGCTATTAGATTCCATTGCTGACACTTTGATCTTTTAGGTGCTAGTTTTTACCTTAAAGTTTAAAAATTCATAACTCCTGTTGTCGTTTTGATGTCAAATAATTTATTTAAAACATTTTTAAAACATCTTTTTATCAAGCAGTTACACAGCATAACATCACCAATAGATATGAAGAGAGCATGGTAATCACGTTAAGACAGAAGTACAACACTGAGGCAGATACAGTGCAGGTAAATCATGACGACAGGTCCCATCGCCACAGTAGAGACACAACTCAACATCATTCCTGATTACTATCTTTGACACTCTACCCTGTCCATGTCAGCTGTCCTTTAGGTGTGGCATTATTGATTCCTGCATTCGACCCAGGGTCTACATACCTTATCCCATTTTCTAGGGTTTGCTCAGCTCCTATAGCTCGCTTTCTCGGCCTGCTGACACCAATCCAAATCTGTCTCCCAGTCTGCTACTCTGGGAGATTCGACTGCCCCCCTGCCCTCAACATATTTCTCTTTGCTACCCCATATGCAAACATGAGACATGTTTTTTGATGTTTGGGCCATACCTCCGCCCGGGTCACTCAAAGGAGGTGCCATCTTGCATCCATGGGGACCCGCATGTTCAGGACTCTGGTCATAATCTGTGTCACCCCTTTCCAATAATGCTGAAACTTGGGACAGGCCCACAGGACATGGAAAAAAGACCCAGCCTCCCCACACCCCCTATTATAGAGATTCGATTCACAACATCCCAACCGGTGCAGAAGTGTTGTAGGAGTGTGACCTATGCAGGACCCTCAATTGCACCATCCTGAAGCGGGCGCGGATGGCAGGGGCTTTGTACTTCCTCCACCCATTCATCGTTTTCCAGCAGCTCAAAGTCAGTTTCCCATGCTTCCCTCATGGGGCCCAATGGATCGGGGGAATTGTTTGAGTTTACGCTATATGAGAGGTGGCTTTGTCTACCATTGGGTTGAGAAGCAATCTATCCTCCAGATGTGATTTTGTTACAGTTTACCTTTGTTTTCTAAATTGGTGTGGGATTTTTCTTATTTTGTTTTCCCTTTATTACTCTGTTTGTGTGCTGCAGCATAAATACTTAACACATTGCCTCTGTTAAGCTTTACTGCTTTTCTGCCAATCTATCGGAGGGTTACGCACAGGTTAATTTAAGACTGTTTGTAGTTCAACCCAACAAGGATTGTGGCTGTTGCTTGTCTTGAACTGGGATCACCCCCCATTCAACCAACAACCTAATCTCTCGGTCGTATTTTTAAAATTAAGCTAAAAATATCATCCAAGCATTGTTCAAACCCTTTTGTAAGTGCAGGTGGAAATTAAAGGTTGTATTGCCACTTATGCCTAAATAGTCTCCCCATGCCTACATAGTGAAATTCCTTTGGGTTTTATTTCACTGTGAGGACACACTAGCCCCATTATGTCATGTGCCATATTTTTATATATTCACAGCCTCTCATGTGTCACAGAAGTGCATTTATACTGTAGCCTACCCAGAGACATATTTTGGCGTATTGTGGAAAAGTAAATTTTGCCATGTTATATGTGCCTACGTGTTCCCCATGTTATGTCATATGTGCATGATCGATATGCATGTATTCCCCTCTGATCGATTAAAGACGCAATTACAGTTGTGTCCATCTCTAGTATGCCAGTTTCCAGTCTTCGTGAAAGCAACGAATATTAGGCCCATGTAAACCTACGTTGCCACATTTTACAGTGTGCACGTTAATTCATTGAATTATCCCCGTTTCTAGGCCTCAAAAGGGCCCGGACTCAGATTCAGCTCCTGTTTCCTGAACCCTCTCCGAGGAGCGATACAGCCCCCACCTGTATCCCTGACCCTTAGCTTACTTCTTGCCACGCAGTGCCCGGCTCGGCCTGGCTCTGCCTCCCAGTCTGCCAAGAATATGTTATGTTTCTAGTTATCAGTCCAGCCCTCCTTCTCTGCATTCCTAAGCTACTGAATCACATCAATAGTTTCCGTCATGGTCTAGCCTTTATGTCTCCATGTAAGAGAAATACTGTATTAATATTCATAGAATATTCCTCACACACGCAATACAAGTAGAATAATGCATGCACCAGTCTTAATGTCTGTTAGCCTTTGCCCTGATAACTTTTGGATTCTATCAACATGTACTCTAAACAACAGATACTAGATATGCCTGGGTACATGTCGCTCTGACCCTCCAGACTTTCGTCTCCTCTTCTAGCGCAGAAGTCATAGCCCCCAGTTTTCCCTGGTAACACATCATTGTCAGTTTGCGCGCACCACTAGGTTAAAGGTCCCAGCTGCTCAGGTAGCCCCCTCCATGTTTCCGCCCCATTTATGACATATTCTGTTACGTTTACATCACATGTCTATGTATACGCCCTGTACACACCTCTTGTTACACCCACTTTATGCCTTATCTTTCGCGACTGCTACAAACTCCGCCTACTGCTACGCCTACTGTATTGAATGCAATGTAATTGTTTTTAGTATATATATTAATGCACTGTTAGTAAAAGCCAGCCAATTCCCAGATCCTGCCCCCGGCAGCTGCCATCCTATTCCCATGCAGGCTGTCCTGTTCCTGTCCTTTTATGCCTGATTAAAGCCTGTATACTTCAGCTACCTCGAATCTTGACTCTTATTTATTGAGCTATCTGTTATTAGAGTATCCTGAAAAATAGAACCGGTAATTAATTATTTATTTACCACATAATGGCGCCCGAATAGGGACTTGCCCTTTCCCCACGCGCCGGAGAAGCCACGCAGGCCCCCTGATCCTATGCAGCCGTGACGGAACCATACCGGCCACGTGCAGATATTTCTGCTTCAAGTATCCCTCAGGCCCACGGAGGAGACGGAGGTTGCGGTCCAGCGTCCAGACGAGGCGGTGGAGGAACGCGGCGAGTCCCGACCAGAGCCCAAGCCGAGAGTCCAAGGTCCGAGGTATCCGGAGGCCCACCTGTAACTGAAGTCCGAAGTTCGTCCGTCCGTCGTCGTAGCAGTCCAGTCCAGTCCGAGGCCTTCCGTTCTTGCTGCCCGGTGAGTACCATTGCTGGGGTAGTATCTAGACAGGGTCAATTAATTTGTCTCTGGTCCGTGGGTTTGGGTACACAGATCCAACACGAAGTGTCCACCTAGGTGGATGCGGGTCCTGACGTGTCTCTTTACGAGACCGGTAAGTTTCGTACTGTTTTAGCAGTGCATCTAGCCATTCCAGTAAGTTCTGTTCTGTTCTCGAGAAATTCATGTGTTTCTGTTTTCAGTATTCCAGGTAGCATTCTGTCCGAACCGTTATTTTAAATGTTATTTCATGTGTTTTCAATGTCGTGGTATGAGTGATTCGTTTTTCAGTTATTATTGTGTTTTTGTGTATTGTATTGTGTCCAGACTCCAGCCTAAGTCATGCCTCTGTTCTCGAAGTTATGTCAGTTAAAAACCAGAAAAGGTCTGCTCGAAGAAGCAGTTCCTGTCCCGCCTAGGGACAGTCCAGGTCATTTTATGTATCATAAGCATGGCATAAGTGCCATATTATATCTAGACTTATGGGTCGAGTATACTAAAGATCTAGAAGAGAAATATAGATGGCCTGTATCAGGTACATGGGATGCCGAGTGCATCATGCGAGTAGAAGAAGCATTATGGAAAAAGAAATCCAGACAGTCCCAGAAAGATGCCATCGAGTTATGGCGCAAAGAATCTCATAAAAGAACCGAAAAAGAAATCAGAAAGTCAGAATTAAGTAGAGAATCCTCAGAAAGAGCCCAAGAAAGGGAATTAATCGAAGTAGGTGAACGAGTTAAAGCCGAACAGTCAGACAGACAGAGAAATGCCCTTATTAAGGGTATGTATCCTCTTCTTGCCGAGGGCTTGCCAAAAGCAACCCCGGAAGCACCATGTAATTTTCCGCCGACATTGGTTCCGATTAAGCTACGTCACAAACCGACCGCAGCTGATATTTTTCTCTCGTCCTATTTGGACGACACAGTCCCAGAATATGCAAATCCTGTTCCGCCAGCTCCTGTAAATAATGTAATTCCTGTTCCTCCAGCCACCGGGGCACCTGTTACAGCACCTGTTACGGTACCCCCGGTCCAGCCCGTAGTACAAGTTCCCGCTACATCGGTCACTCTGCCAGCACGAAGAGTATCAGTCGACGATTCTAGTATAGGGGCCGCGGGGGGAGGTCCTCCTGGTACCCCGCCGCCACACAAACGTGTAACGTTAGTCGAGTTACATGAACGTGCGTTACAGCGTACGCCCAAATATCAGTCCGTTGCAGATATCAGACGAGCTCTTACCGAATGCCGTTATGATCCAGTCCCAGGCGATGATAATATGGTTATATATTCATTACGCGTAAGACGGGTGACCGAGTATTTGGACACCCTACCGAATATGAAAGAAGATCTAGACAGAATATATCGTTTCATCCGTACAGGAGACGATCCAGAAAGTATTGGCGAAATCATGTCTCTAAGGAAAGCTGAGACCCAGCTCATGCTATTAAAATTCCTAATTAATTGTTTAGTAAGGGAACAAGATTGTCCGACTAAAGATCCGACCGAAATGAAAGTCCTGACAAGGTGGAGTGATAATATAGCTGAGGGTAGACACAAGACACTCAGTAGTATAGAAAGTATGTACAAGAAAATTCGTAAGGAAATAATAAGGTTTCACGAGAAACGCAAAGCAGCACAAGTAAGCGAGAAGGAAAACGACTCTTCTACTGAAGAGGTAGACGACGAGAATCCTACCAGAATAGCGTATGTAGGTAAAACTAGACTTCCCGACCGGCATTCACGTCTAGAACACAAGAAAGTTTTTCATCTTCCAGCACCAGAACAAGATTCGCTAGAACAAGTATTTCAAGCTACCGATCACATTCTGAAATCACGAATCGGTTATAGTGAACTTAGTACCATGCATGAACAAGAACTAGCCCGATCAGCAGTCCGATTGGTTACTGATTCTACCACTTTTCCAGATGAAATAGTGGCACAAATGTTTCTGAAACTGCCCCCAGCCGAGCAGCGACTGGTGGGTATGTATATGATCCAGCACCTCATTACACTGTATGAGGGACAACATTCTGATCCAGGTCCGTTACATGATGTTCTGAACGAGTTGCTCCAGTATAGATGGAAAGGTTTAGGTACTGATTTAATTAGTGTCATTCTAGAACAGCGCCACAAATATAGAACGTTTCTGAATCCGCATTTTGTTCACGTCTCACCTCCAGAAAGTAAACCATTTTACATAGATAGACAGCATCCGTTACGAGAAGTACACCCAGTTAGGACAACGGGTGGTGAAATGCAACGAGTATTTGTTTACACCCCTATCACAAAGATGGAACTCTTAGAGATGAAGAAGTTAATTCCCTGTCACGACAAAGATCCAGCAGGGTTCCATCGAGAATTAAAAGACATGCTCCGTATGGGAGAATACACGTATCCAGATGTCATTAAAATGCTAAAGGTCCTGTTGCCCGCAGGGGTATATGAAAAACTCAAGGAAAAAGAATGGGAGGTGGGAGAGAAAAAGATTGATTGGACAGCTCTAGAAGCTGAAGATAAAATACGAGTACCAGGTACCGGTCTTGGAGATAAATGTAAAGAATTACCTGAGTTATTGATACAAGTTTTGCCAAGATTACTAGCCACGAAAAAGGAAGACTGGGATGCCATCTCAGCCTGTAAACAGAAACCAGACGAAGACACTAGTGATTTTTATTCTAGATTCGAAAAATGTTTCATTATCAACAGTGGTTTGAAGACAGGTAGCGAGTCATACCCTCATCTTTTTGTTACTAAACTAGTCGCGAATTCAAGTCCACAAGTTAAAAATCGAGTTTTGAAAGTCGAAAGTACCTGGCAAGCTAGTACCCCGTCACAAATGCTTCAGATGCTCCAGTATCACCAGAATAGAATCAGGGAAGAGCAAGAACACGAAAGGAAACGTATGAAAGATACGAAAATGAAAGTACTAGTTGCACAATCTGTTCCACAAGACAGTCAGAAGAGGGGTCCGAATCAAGCCAGTCATCCTGCAGCTCCCGTTAAAGGGACATGCAATTATTGTAAACAGCCAGGTCATTTTATAAACGAGTGTGCAGTTCTGAAACACAACATAGCTACTGGTAAGACTAAAGAAAGACCACGTCCGCCTAGACCAGAACAAGTCTCACAGACTTCTCAGTCACCGCAGAATGCACAACAGACAGTTCCAGCACCGCAGCCTATTGCTGCAACACAGCATGTTACACAGCAGATGTACCAGTATCCCCAGACAGAGTATCCAGAGTATCAACCGTATTCATGAAACAGCCTAGAGAGGGAGGTAGGCTTGCCTCTCATCGAGATACCTGTAGATCAAGAGGGTCCCTATGTACACAGTCAAGTATTAGGGAAAGACAGAAAGTTTTTGATTGATACAGGGGCAAGTAGGACTACTATCAGTCATGACGAGGTTCCAGGGGCTCCGCTCTCAGGCTCAAGAAATGTTTCCCTTGGATTTTCAGGAAAGCCAATTGTTAACGAGATTTCGAAACCAGTTTCTCTAGAAGTAGGTCCATTGTCCCGAACTACTGATTTGTTACTTACAAAGTCATGTCCAGAAAATTTGTTAGGCATCAAGACATTAAAAGAATTAGGTGCAGTAATTTGTTGCTCCCCAGAGGGAGTTCGTTTGTTTTTAAGGGACTATAAAGGTCACTATGTATTACGCGATTTTGATCCAAGATTATCAAATGTACCACAGCATTTATGAGCGCAAGGTCCAACTGATGTAGGTTTTATGCAAATCACACCCCATCGTGTGACTCTCAAGCAAGGTATAGTCCTGCCACGGATCAGACAGTACAGATTGCCACCTGAGGCTGTAGCAGCCTTATCCAAAATTATTGACAAGCTCATTGCTCAAGGAGTGGTTGTAGAAACTGACTCCAATGTATGTAATTCTCCTATCATTCCAGTCATGAAACGTACTGATCCAAATGCACCTCCAGTATATCGATTAGTGATTGACCTTCGAGAACTTAATAAATGTATCATTCCCCAGTACCCAGTAGTTCCAGATATTTCTTCCCTATTGACAGCCATTGATTCTGAAGCTACATTTTTCACTGTCATCGACCTCAAGAATGCATTTTTCAGTGTCCCCATTCATCCAGACAGCCAGTACCTTTTCGGTTTTTGTTTAAATGGAAGGAGCTATAAATTCACACGAGCTCCTCAAGGTTTCACAGAAAGTCCTAGTATTTACAGTCAAGCACTTAAGAGACAACTAGACAATATTCACATGCCAACTGACACTGCCCTGCTCCAGTATGTCGATGATCTACTGATCACAGCCCGTTCTGAACGTGACTGCGAGCGTGCGTCACTTACAGTTCTGTATTTCCTAGCCGAGATGGGGCACAAGGTGTCCCCTTCGAAGCTCCAGTTCTGTGTCCAGCAAGTGGTCTACTTAGGACACTTACTGTCCAAGAGGGGTAGGCAGTTGACACCTGACCGTATCCAGTTAATAGCGAGTCTTCCTCAGCCCAAGACCCAGAAGGAGGTACGAGCTTTTATTGGCCTCACTTCTTACTGCAGACAATGGATTCCTCAGTATGCATTTCTAGCCAAGCCACTGATACAGTTAACGACACAGGAGGCAGCCGTATCGACTGTCCTCTCTTGGACATCCGATCATACACTTGCTTTTAATGAATTAAAGAAAGCCTTATGCCAAGCACCTGTTCTAGCTACACCGAACTACAGTAAGCCTTTTACACTTTTTGTCACAGAACGTGATGGTACTGCATTATCTGTTCTCACACAAGATCAAGCAGGACAGTACAAGCCTTGTGCTTATTTTTCGAGCACATTAGATCCAGTAGCCCAGGCTTTGCCTGCGTGCCTCAAGTCAGTTGCAGCCACAGCTCTAGCTATCAGACAAAGTGATTCCATAGTATTAGGACACTCCTTGACAGTACAAGTTCCACACTCCGTGGAAGTTCTTTTAAACCGAACACAGACCCAGCACTTGACTATTGCACGTTTAACAGGTTATGAACTGACACTGTTCCAGCCACACATAGAAATCAGACGCTGCAACGTTTTAAATCCTGCTACTCTGTTACCGTCAGTTACTTCAAATCCTGCCACACATGACTGTGTGGAAGTCATTAACACTATGACTAAGCCAAGACAAGACCTGACAGACATTGCATTACCTAATCCCGACCTGACACTTTATGTGGATGGTTCATGTATGAGAACAAGTACAGGAGAACTAGTAGCCGCGTATGCAGTGACTACTGAAACTGAAGTTATAGAGACACACCGTATTGACACCCTGTCCGCTCAAGCAGCAGAGCTAGTCGCTCTGACCCAAGCCTGCATACGTGCCAAGAACCTGAAAGTTAACATATATACAGATTCACGTTATGCATTCGGAGTCGTACACGACTTCGGAGTGCTCTGGCAAGAAAGAGGTTTTATGACTTCTCATGGAACCAAAATTCAGCATGGTCTGCTTATTCAAGCTCTGTTAGATGCAATACATTTACCGACAGCTATCGCTATCATGAAGTGCAAAGCACATACGAAAGTCACTGACATTATTTCCCAAGGTAATGATCTAGCAGATCGAACAGCCAAGCTTACAGCTCAGACACCAGACATTCCAGTTAACAAGACACAGACACCCACTCCAGAACAGACTACCTGTATGACAGTTAAGGACCCTACACAAGATGTCATAGACATACAGTTACATGCTACTCCTGAAGAAATCAAGAAATGGTCCGAACAAGGAGGGGTCCAGACAGATCAGGGATGGGTGACGAAGGGAAAAGCCACATGGTTTCTCCCCGACTCTATGGTTCAAGTCATTATTAATACCGCACATAGTCCTGCACATTTAGGAGAAAAAGCTATGTTAGACAGTATCCAGAACATTTGGTTCAACAGGCATTTACGAGCTGCAGCCAAGCAGAAAGTCCGTACCTGTATGATATGTTGCCAGTTCAATCCAGGTAAAAGTGTCCCGGTGGAACAAGGTGGATTCCAACCTCCTGACCACCCTTTTGAAGTCCTCCAGATGGATTATATTCAGATGGAGCGATGTCGAGGTTTCAAGTATGTCCTCGTAGTTGTATGCGCTTTGTCCAGGTGGACAGAAGCATATCCAGTTCCAGATTACACAGCAGCGACCACTGCCAAGCAGTTGGTTCGTGAATTCTTCCCCCGTTATGGACTCCCTAGGGTCGTGTATTCTGATAACGGCCAGCCATTCTCATCTGAGTTAATGAAACACGTTTCCCTCTTGTTAGGGTACCAGTGGAAGTTACATTGTGTGCGCCATCCTGAAGCAGCCGGTCTCGTAGAGAGACATAATCAAACCCTGAAAATCCGTATTGCTAAGATATGTCAAGAGAAAGGTGTAGACTGGCTAGTTGCCCTGCCAGTTGCTTTATTCTTTATGCGCATGGTCGCACATTCTAGATCAGGTCTGTCCCCTTATGAGGTCGTATTCGGCCGCCCCCCAAACATGTGGGGTACACCTAGACCCCGCAGTATTACAGATGTTTCCAGTAATATGTTGACAGATTACCTAGCTTCCTTGATGTCTGCCCTACACTCTTGTCGTTCACAGGTTGCCGCTGCATTTCCAGATAATACCGAAGTGAAACCGCATGAGGTCATCCCAGGTGACCTAGTACTGGTCAGGAACTTTGATCGTTCAAGTCCGCTGGAGCCTCGCTGGAAGGAGCCGAGACTAGTCCTTCTGACCACCCGTACGGCCGTGAAGTTGGAAGGCCGCAAGGGTTGGGTCCATCTGTCGCATATCAAGAAATTTCATGGAATCCGAAAAAAGACTTTTAATGACATTTCCAAGGACTGTTCCATTACTAAAGACTGCCTGAAACCAGACTCTAAATCAGACATTAATCTCAATCCAGAACTGAAAGTTCCTCTGTTAGAGAAAACTCCGCAACAGGAGTATAAGTTAAAGCTCCGGTCTAGTAAAATAAGTCAGCCAGTTTAATTGTCTAAGTCCCTCTCGGGTGAAACGGTTAGACAGGTCCCTGACATGTATGAGATAGACCCCCATAGTGAGAGAGTTAGTCAAAACTCTATCAGATGTATCGTTTTTCTAAGTTTTCTATTGTTTCTAAGTTTGATGGTTACCTGCACAAGTTATGCATTACATTTATGTTTTCCAATTTCGCATATAAATAAGTTTGCTAATGCTACAGTAGAGCACACATTTAGTGATCTGCCTCCTCACGAGCTATCCTATCGTCTTGCTATGCGTAATAATACATTCATCCGAATGTTACACTATTCACACCAGACCAGCAATGCCACTAATTGTTGGGTGTGTGGTCGACTCCCCCCTTTCCAGACACCGAAGGGAGTTCTGCCACTCTTTCCTTATCCGTTTTCACATAATGGTTCATGTGGAGCATGGTCCACGTTAACGTCATCCTCAACTGATATGTCCCTTCTGAATAGTACATGTTTTCCAGACAAGCAAGGTCTCCCCCATAGAACAGGGTTAGATCTAGAAAATGAAGTTTATAATTTAGGTAATTATTCTTCGAATTTTATGGTATTGAATGTTCAGTCTGATACTACTCCAGACTTACCTGCTATTTCAGTACTACCAGTCAAAGGCGAATTATGTGTCAGAAAGAATGGTTCCGCACATGTAGGACATAGTGATTGTACTACTATTGTCAAGTATAGTGACAGTAGGAAATCTATGTTCAAAGCCTCACGTCATTCTTATTTTGTGTGTGGTCAGACCGCATATGTTCGTCTGCCCCTCGATTGGGATGGAACATGTTACATTGCCTTCCTACTGCCACCAGTTTTTCTAGCCCCATCTGATTATCATAGAAACACACATCTAGTACACGTCAGACATAGAAGGGAGATCGAGTCCCCAATTGTCGATCAAACTGAAACTACTCTAGAACAGTATCAAGACTTTAATAAAGGTTTCTTCTTCTTTATAGGACCTATCCAGAATAGTAAGTTAATACGTAGACTAACCAGAACCCTTGAAGCAGTAGTGAATGAGACTACTTCTGCTCTAGGTAACTTAACCGAAGAGCAATCTGCTATGAGATTTGTCGTGCTCCAAAATCGTCTCGTTCTTGACGTCATACTGGCCGATAGAGGAGGAGCATGTAGAGTCATCGGATCTAGTTGCTGCATTTTCATTCCTAATAACGCGCCGTCTGTTTATTCAGCTATAACCAGACTTCATAAAATTGCCCATCAGTTACACCAGAATCCAGGCACCTGGACATGGTCCGGTTGGCTCTGGAGTATCATATCTGCCTGGGGATGGAAAGTATTGTCATTTCTAGGTATTGCAGTAATGATCATATTCAGTTGCTGCCTCTGTATACAATGTGGCCCTGTGATTTGCGGCATTTGTGCTACCTCTTGTATTCCTAGTCCTAAGTCCCGTTCCAAGACAATTCGAGACGAGCAAATGATGCTATATGAAATGATAGATGGTATCATGAATATAGATGTTTCCTGATGGAAACGTAGGGCACAAGGAGGGAATGTGGAAAAGTAAATTTTGCCATGTTATATGTGCCTACGTGTTCCCCATGTTATGTCATATGTGCATGATCGATATGCATGTATTCCCCTCTGATCGATTAAAGACGCAATTACAGTTGTGTCCATCTCTAGTATGCCAGTTTCCAGTCTTCGTGAAAGCAACGAATATTAGGCCCATGTAAACCTACGTTGCCACATTTTACAGTGTGCACGTTAATTCATTGAATTATCCCCGTTTCTAGGCCTCAAAAGGGCCCGGACTCGGATTCAGCTCCTGTTTCCTGAACCCTCTCCGAGGAGCGATACAGCCCCCACCTGTATCCCTGACCCTTAGCTTACTTCTTGCCACGCAGTGCCCGGCTCGGCCTGGCTCTGCCTCACAGTCTGCCAAGAGTATGTTATGTTTCTAGTTATCAGTCCAGCCCTCCTTCTCTGCATTCCTAAGCTACTGAATCACATCAATAGTTTCCGTCATGGTCTAGCCTTTATGTCTCCATGTAAGAGAAATACTGTATTAATATTCATAGAATATTCCTCACACACGCAATACAAGTAGAATAATGCATGCACCAGTCTTAATGTCTGTTAGCCTTTGCCCTGATAACTTTTGGATTCTATCAACATGTACTCTAAACAACAGATACTAGATATGCCTGGGTACATGTCGCTCTGACCCTCCAGACTTTCGTCTCCTCTTCTAGCGCAGAAGTCATAGCCCCCAGTTTTCCCTGGTAACACGTCATTGTCAGTTTGCGCGCACCACTAGGTTAAAGGTCCCAGCTGCTCAGGTAGCCCCCTCCATGTTTCCGCCCCATTTATGACATATTCTGTTACGTTTACATCACATGTCTATGTATACGCCCTGTACACACCTCTTGTTACACCCACTTTATGCCTTATCTTTCGCGACTGCTACACACTCCGCCTACTGCTACGCCTACTGTATTGAATGCAATGTAATTGTTTTTAGTATATATATTAATGCACTGTTATTAAAAGCCAGCCAATTCCCAGATCCTGCCCCCGGCAGCTGCCATCCTAT
Source organism: Lissotriton helveticus (assembly GCF_964261635.1). Taxonomy (NCBI): domain Eukaryota; kingdom Metazoa; phylum Chordata; class Amphibia; order Caudata; family Salamandridae; genus Lissotriton; species Lissotriton helveticus. The sequence goes on from NC_136061.1 coordinate 582,680,335, forward strand.
TCCCATGCAGGCTGTCCTGTTCCTGTCCTTTTATGCCTGATTAAAGCCTGTATACTTCAGCTACCTCGAATCTTGACTCTTATTTATTGAGCTATCTGTTATTAGAGTATCCTGAAAAATAGAACCGGTAATTATTTATTTACCACAGTATACGTGGGTGGAGTGAACATACACTGTAGTCCACATATGGCATGTAACTGTCCATGCCGTAGGCACACTCAAGGCACCATTTACACTGGACTTTTAGGGTTGTTATAGACTGAAAGCCTTGTTCAGATCAGATTATGATGTTGGTGAAGGGCTTCAAGCTATTCCACATGACGAGAAATGGGAGGCGGACAATTTGATCCTACCTCATTGCACTGACAGGGGCCTATTTGTAAGGAAATGCCTCTTACTGCATATTCACCCCGCATTTTTGGACTGATGCTGCTTGTTTATCGACACTGAGACCTGCTAACCAAACCTCAGTGTCATTGTTATAACCCATTACAAAGTGTATGTCGAATTGGCTACCCCAAATTGGCACAGACTGACTTACCCTAGTATATGGCACCCAGGGCATGAAAGGCAGAATGTCCACCCAGGGATGCAGCTCTGATTGTGTCACCCTGTGTGCGATAAAGTACAAAATGGCTCTCAGCCACTGCAGACTAGAAGGGAGGGCGGTGGCGAAACTTCTAATTCGTCTTTACCATTCAAACCAATGGCAAAGCCCACAATTCCCTTAACAATATATGTAAGCCTCCCCTAAGGAAGGTCTATTGAGCCCTAAGGCAGGGAGCTGTATATTGGTAAGTAGGAGATGTATTTGTATATGTCTTAACAGCAACACTACTAAATTGTTGTTTTACTGTGGAAGACTTAGTAGGCCCATTGGCTAACACAGGGTTACCGACTGAGCCCTCAGCCAAGCTACCTTCTGAATTGAACTACCTAGCTAGGTACTGTAAGGTATCAAATTAATCGTGGTATTAAACCAGATTTGATGCCCAAGTCGAATTAAATGTGACTATTAAATAAATGAAACTTTTAGAAATTTGCCACTCTGTGACCTGGTTTGTCCATTGGCTTCACATGGTCACTGGCCACCAGGCCGCTTTCTGTCCTCCTGAGGAGTTGTGAGAATGACTCTCAGGCTTAGTAACAATAGTAGCCTGCTACATGGCGAAGTGTTACCTCTTCTTCACAGGAAGCTACTCGGGGTGTTAGCCCAAAAGGCAAGCTTCAAAGGCGAAACTGCCTTTGGTGGGCAAATGCTGATCACAGTCCTGAGGGGCTGCCCTTTGTTCAGATAAACAAGCTGGTAACCGGGGACCATTGTCCAAACCGGTTTGCCCGTGGGCATGGTCCCACAGGTAGCCACAACACTAGGGTGGGCTACCATGCTCCTAACATCTGAATAAGAGTCCTGACATGTTGCAGAATAGTGATTCTAGGATTGCCAGATGACACACATAGCTGACAGTAGTCAGCAAGAACGAGGGGGCCTGATAGCCCATTGGCTAGTGAGCGCCCTCCTCCACCCGGGCATCTTCTGGGAACAAATATGGCACCCTGGACCTCATTGGAACTGGAACATGGACCGCCTTGCCGAGCCCTGGACTGCACAAGTGAGGCTTCACCATCTGCTGCACTTCACCTTGGGCTAGCAAAGAGAGGACTGTGCCTGTGGCTCAAGGCTAAGGGTAAAAGCTGTCCCTCAAACGCAGACCCAAAAAAAAGTGACTCCAAGGGTCAGTTGGAGGACCCCTGAGACCAGTCCCATCAAAGCTGATGCAGTCCACTTCTGCAAGTCAGTAGTCACTTCAAACAATCTCCACAGGCTGCCGCTGGGCACCCCAAGAAAACTGAGCCTCAACAGCCAAACTTGCACCAGAGTCTGTCAGATCCAGGAATATCGTCAGAATTCAGATTGGTCGCCCAAGAAGGACACTAGCCTCCACCAAAGATGGGACCGCTTTGTACGGCGACCGGTAGTTCAGCTGCAGCTCGTCTTCTACTGTTTTGAAGAGGACTTTGAGAGGCCCAACCTCTGTGGCCAAAGTCACCCCACTTGACCCGCTGAACGAGGAATACCCGCAAAGGCACCCCCATCGTTCGCACAGCACCTAGAGCATCTTTGAGCATCTTACTTCTCTTTCATCTGCAGCATCAGGACCACTTCATTGAAGTCTATGGTGATCATGTTGTCAAGTTTGAAACTGTATTACAAAACTCTGTGGTGGCCAGGCAACTGTCTGAATACTCCTCATTTGCCCCCAGATCTTCTCCCTGTCTGATTTGGTCTCCGGAGCTGGACCGGAGTAGCTAAACTCAACTCTTTCAAACTTTTCAAAAATGTACAAACTTTACGGTTAGCACTGTTTGTTTGTTTACAATTGAATGAAAAAATTAAATTTTCTTTACAATCTGGTTCTCCAAAACCTTCCAGTGGATTTTTCTAATCTTGGACTCTATTTTAATAAATTGGTGTTGGGTTTCTTACGTGTTGTACGGCTTTCTTATTTTGGTGTTTAGTACTGTTCAAAGCTGTACGCTATATCCTTTGTTTAAGCCTTACTGATTGAAGCCATAGCTACCCAAGGTTAAGCTTAATGTTTTACAAACGAGCCTGACTTGACCCAGAACAGTTTCTGCGAGTGTATTATACAGTAAGGTCACACAGCCATACTATATAATGCCCCCAAATCCTCACACTGTATTTATATCTTTGCATGCCAGTGACTTAGATACTCCCCCAAAGATAGTCTTGGACTCCCCACTGGGTTCATCTCCCTCTCCTTCGCCAAGTGCGGTGTTTCTTTGACTGCAGTAATCTGCATTGCAGAGTCCATCACAACCCTGCTTTTTTTGTTCCACATCACCTCCCTAAGGACGAGGAGAGGCTTCACCACGTGGACTCAAAAACAACTCTTAGCTTTTACATTGAGTGCATGAAAAAGCACTGGCGGATGAACAGTTTATTGGCTTTGCCATTTCTAAGAAGCTAAAGGTGATAATAAGATGTACTATGCCTTGACTAGAAAGGAGCTTCCTGCGGACACTCTGGCTCATCCCACCACAGCAAAGACTGCCACAGCAGCATTTGTGAGTGGTGTTCCTGTGTTGGATTTCTGCCAAGTTGCTACATGGATTGCATACACACTTGCACCAAGCTTTACTCTCTTGACAATCAAGTCCGCAAGGAGGGCCATTTCACCTGCTCCATCCTGTAGGACTTCCTGTTGCAAATTCATTTGTCAGACTTGCCACTTTTTTGGAGGGGTACTGTTTTGAATCTATTCAAAAGATAAGGAATCTGTTGTTAGAAATATCCATATGTGGAGCAACTTACTTACCTTCGGTAACTAACTTTCTGGTGGATACTTGATCTAACTGCAGATTTCTCACTAATGTCCCTCCTTCCCCATTCTGTGAAGTGTACTTTTAAGGCTCTACAAAGGTCCCAAATTAGATTTTTCACACCGACATTCTTCCAGTTGGTCGAGGGTGATCTGTATCTGAAGGCACAGAAGAGTTTAAAAGTAAAGTGCAGTTATCATGCAGGGTGGCACCTATATACACCCCAATACTGTTACATCCGAATGGCCTCACTTGCCTTAACACAGGACCAGTTTGCTGTGGAATGATTCTGAATCCAGTCTAGAATTAGGGGAAATTCAGAAGGTGAGTAATCTGCTGTTGGATAGAGTATACACCAGAGGGAGCCTTAACGAAGGTAAGTAACTTGTCCGCAGAGCTGTACTGTGGTCAAAACTCATAGAGTCCATTAAAAAAAAGACTAGGAATATTCAAGTATTTGATTGAATAGAACCCTGGTATGTTCAGTGTTTAGTATCATCAGACATTTGGTATTATCTGAGCCTTGCTAGAATCCAAACTCTGACATAACACTGACCTCTGGCATATCAGATTATTATATAACCTCAAAAAATATATCATATTTTGAAAGCTCTGATATGAAAATGCTTGCATCGTCTCTCACCTTGCTGCACGGCATCAAAGTTGACAAGTGGTTTAGTACTCAGGGCAAGTATATTATGAAGCATTCCGTACCTTGGACAGACAGATATTTTATTAACCTCCACACACCTGAATTGGTGGCCAGAGAAGTGTTCACAGAGTAGGAAGTATTGTGCTTGTGTGCAAGAGGGTTATAAAGGCATGGTCTGATGCTTTTTGTAATCGTTGCTGCCTCTGCACTTCATATCTCAAAAATCCAAGTAGAAGTTGTTGGTTAGTCTTTGAGTGTTGTAATTTGCTGGAATAAAGCCTCCACTTCTTTAGGGGCAATATATAACGTTCAAATTCTTTTTAAGCAGCTTTATGACAGAGTCATGTGCTAATCACTAACATGGAGAGTATACATGGTCTAGGTCTTTGATGACTCCCTTGTTTTTGACTGCCTAGCTTCACTCTGGTGAAAGGGAGACAGAACTCCCAACTACAAGAGAGAATATGGCACGTTGTGGAATTTTAGGGTAGTATTTACATTTGTACAAGGCTCACTAATCTTGTTACTTCATAATGCTCTTCCCAGGCACCTTTTATTTTAAATGTGTTAATTGTCAGTTTGAGACCAAATAAAGTTAAAACGGTCAGGGAGGCAATGTTGACTCCTGATGTACCCCACATACATGCTCCTTATCAGAAAAATGAACAGATTTCATGGCAGTTGGACCCCAAGGCTCACCATTTGAGAGCACAGGGTGACAAAGGCTGCCACCCATTTTGGAAGGGTTTGGGAGGGGGAGGAAGGGATGGACCGTGATTGGTCTGCAATTGGCACCACCACTGAATTGACAATCTTAAATCGGTTTGCTCCCGGTTAAGCAGATAATGAGATTACATGACCTGCTGGGTGTTATAATTCTTATATCTATAAATGTATTCACAGTAAATTATATACCTCTATAGTATGGCACAATGTATTTATCTAGGCTAAGCACAATTTGTGGTCTTGTGTATAAATGAAACGCCATTATTCCTGTTTCCAGGTATGCATTTTTAATGCCAGCATTGGGAGTTTTGGCAACTGTAAATAAATGTTACTTAAGTATCCAAGAAATATTTGTCTCTGTGACATTGTTGCTTTGGTTTACCAGTCAGAATAGAAGTAAGGTGGGGGTGAGTGAAGGGATGCTTGTGTAAAAGCAAGTTCTGCCAGTAAAGAGATGGACATGCTTTCCTGGACTGTTCTAGTGTGACCTAGGATTTCCATTTTAGTTATGAGTATTAATTGAACTGTTGCTGAAATATATAGGAAGGCCTTCTACATGGCTAAGGGAGATATTTAGTTTAGAGTATCCAGATGTTTGAGCTCATTTCATTTTTTGAACTATGTCCTTTAAGACTGGTGTTGTGTAGTTCATCCTACTTTCCCCAAGGACAGTGTGGTATGAGTCAAAGGTTGGATTTATATTTTTTCCTATTCTCCTTATATTCTGCAGACAACCAGAATTTTACCAAGTATGCTGATGAAGAACACAAATATCATGGCTTTCACTGGTCCTTAAATAACCAAAATTTGACTCTGCCTTGTGGAGGAGCCTCCCCTGCCGGTCACTTGACCCTCTGTTTCCATGCTAACACAAGTTCTACCATGAGGAGATCGGGGACACCCAAGGAGCATACTCCCAGATCCCAGACTCGAAGCAAGGATTGCACTAAAATCAAATCGATATTCTAGAAGAGAATTCACAGCTAGGAAGGGTATGTACTACATTTCTGAGTGAAAGACAGAACTTCTCTCGCCCTCTCTCATTGCTGACTAGTTAGGTCAGATGTCCTGGTACTGAACATATGTACTTGATCTAGGTGGATAGTCAGTACTTAAGCAGTTTCAGTATTCCTTTGAATATGTAGAAACTGTTGAGGCCTGGAACCTTTGCAACTAGCTGTCTGCAATGTTCTGATCTCTCCTTTTCTGTATGTGTTACTTTTCCAGGTGCTAAAAAGGATTCAGTTCATGAATGAAGTGACATGGAATTGAAATACTTAAAGTTGTCATTAATTAATACTTTTTTTATAATGCCTGTATTTTACTGAGACGATACCTACTCTGACTGCCATTGTTCATAACACATTTTGTATCATTGCATGAATGCCTCTCCCTAACCTTTATGAAAGGTTGGTAGGGCTGGGTAGCAGTGACTCACAAATCTGCTCAGTGACTCTGTGTTAAATATGATGGTGGCAGCTAGTTCTAACTTATTGGTCAAGATCACTTCACACATAGCCTTTGAAATTTGTGCTTCGAATCGTAAAAGATAAATCTATAAGTCCCAGAAGGCAGAGTGATGCTGGCCAAAAAGCCCAGGCTAGCTCAGCCGTCCTTTCTTCTGAGGCTGTTACATTGATTACTATTCAAGTAAGCATTAGCGATGCCTGTTACTTAAGCCGCTTATAAGTAACAAAAGTGTGTTGTGATGTGCTGTATGAAAATCAAGTCATTCTTTCTCTGATCACAAGGATTGCTTGAATGCATATGTAGGAATTGCCTCCAATCCTGGTGCGAACTGAAAAAGTAGCAACTCTAAATTAGCTCTGTCTGAACAGGATTAGTTTCATCCAAACAGTTAATTTTACAAATGGATAGTGCATTGAATACCTCTATGCTACCCGAGTGTAGCATGCCTCTGCCTTGAAAATTAAGGGCACATTCCACAAGGGCGAAATCTGCTACAACAGCTTTATTTAGAAACTTCCATAATTCTGGCACTTGCAAAGCAGCAACTTGCGGATCAGTGCATACATTTTCCTGACACAGCTGTTTGGATTTGAACTCCAGACAAACACTCGAGAGTCAGGCTTCCTGGAGGAACCGGTTTAGTTAAATCATGTCTGCTTTCTTGATTTTGTCATCCTGTTGTACCTTCCGTCACTTCATGTTGGGAATGGACTTGGTACTAGAGTCCATGTTCGTGACTATCAATGAAGATCCCATGATGAAGAATGGAAAGCTCGTTGTAACCCTGTTGCTCCGGCACAGAAATCTTTATTCAAGTCATAATTAACCCACCATTGAACTGCAACTTCTGAAAGTCTCACTTTTTCCCCATGACTTGATCAATTCCATCTACTTATTCATTAGATGTGTCTTATCCTCTTTGTGGGAAACCATGAAAGATGAATCTATGAAAGGTGAGCCTGGTATCTTCTACTCTTGTGGAGATAGTGATGATTGCAACTAGGAATATCACCATACTGAGAGACCATGGCAGTAGTTTAGAGTGACTAATTCAGTGGAGTACTTCACCACATTATTGATATATGAAGCAGTCCTTATTGCTTTGATACTGCCATGCAAATTCCCTTTTTTCCCGGGTGATACGGAATAATTTCACTATATTGAGTTGTACAGCTGATGGTCAGGGTGCCTCAAAGGAGCTGGCTACTTTTCAGATGACGAAAAATATCTGACAAGCCTTCTTGCTTTCGTGAGGAATCCCCGTGCCTGCTTTTCTTTTGTGGGAACCTTTGACATGGAACTAGCAGCATTGTATTTTTCTCTTCTTCACAGCACAAGAGAATCAGGTAGTAGACTCTTTTGAAGAAGTTTTGGTTCTGGTGCACTGTATTTCTTTTCTCCTCTTGACTTGCCACACTGAGAAAGCCACGAGGGTGGTGTTCATAATTGACTGAAAAACTCTGGGAACCACTGCACAGTAGGTCTCAATTGCTACTTTAATTGGAGAATCTAGGGTATGTCTGAAGTCTAAGCTTGTGGAGCGCAGGTTTTGATAATCAGCTTCCAGTATGCACTGTTAGGAACTCTGTAGAAAGCTGTGTTTTCCACCAGAAAAATGTACAATGGCAATGAGTCTGGAGACTGAGGGAATCGGCTATATCAGTCAGTCAGTATCTGCTCCCAGAGGCGTACGGAACATCCTGGGTGTAGTACCTGGAATTACTTTCTTTGGCTATCTGGTTTGATGCCTTTTCGGATGATCTTCAGGACAATCTTCTCTCCCAGCATGGTGCTTGGAAAGAGGAGTCAAATCTTTGAGATGATATTCTGTATGCTCTCTTCTTTGCAGGTTCTCTCAAGGTCTCTTCTGGTAGAGGAGAAACATTTACTTTTTTACATATCAACTTTTCTTCCCAGGGAGCTGGAGGAGTAAGTTGATGAATTGGCACAGATATCAGAGAAGTATGCGTTATGGCTGGTGGTTGCAGTGCTTTCGCAATACCTGCCATCGTGTCCAGCAGAGGTGGGGGTAATATGTTGACCTGGCAGCCTAATGCTCTAGGAGATCAGGAGAAAGACAGTAGCTTGATCTTGTCAAAGACCTAGATTGTGTTCTTGACATTGCGGCTGTGGAGTGAGATAACCTGACTGATGGAGAACTCCTTGACGTTGAAATTGGATTTGATGGTTACCTCCTCTAGTAGGAGACCCCTGTGCAAGTAGGGGTGACAACAAGGTTTGGGGTCTGACTTTTGAAGTGGGCTGGAGGGTTTGGTGGGGTTACCGGTCCTTCCACTGGCAGAAGAGAAGGAAATATGTCTGCTTCTGTCTTAAGGGTGAGCCGAGGCCTCCTCGGACTTGGACATCCCTGCAGACTGTCCCACTCGGCCACCCCTCCTACATCTCAACCCCCAGTCTGTGTGCTGCGTTCAGCAACATGGAAGCAAACTTCCGTACCTCCAGCAACACCCTACAGGACCATGGGGATCTCTGCTGCTGCCTTGGATTTGTTGAGGCAACTATGACAATGGGTGTAAGGATCATCTGGACATCACCAGCTGGAGGATCCCTCCAGAGCCTAGATCCCTGCCCGTGAGTGCAACAGCACCCTGAAGGCTTGGCTGAAAGAGCAATGCAAGAACCCCAGCAATGGCAATACGATCATGCTCTGTAAAGACTTAATATAATATTTGTCCTACCATTATCGCTTCAACTCTTCTTAAAATGTAATCTTGAGTGAATTTGCAACTTGTATAGCTGTAACTCTAACCACTAGTATTTGTAGTAGACAAATGTACTTACTACCATTCTTATGTGAGTTTAGAGTTTGTTTAGTATATTTCAGGTTATTCATGTGCTCTGAAATCCTTATATAATGTATCTGGTTCTATTGTAAAGCACTCTGACACCTTCGGGTAAAGTTTGCGCTATATAAAAATGCATAAATAATAATTAAAGTATGGAGGAACAGAACCAATGCACTCTCTGAGCTCTTCCTATTTGGTATAATGGCAACCTACTTCCCTTTCCTCAGACTTAAAGACTTCGAAAGGCAGATATCATTAGGGGTGGGCGGAATGTGCATAATTGCGTTACGCAAATCTCCCTGAAACGGTAAATACGCGGAAATTACATGAACACGCGGAATTGCTTGTTCGCGATGCTTTTTTCCTGTTCGCAATCGCCATTTGCGTGCTCGGGGGGGGGGGAGAAATATGTTGCGAACACGCATTTTGAGAGCGCGAACAAGCAAAACATTTCGTGAAGTCGCGGAACGCAGAATTTTGGGCAATTTCGCGTTCTCCGCGGATCGCAAAATTACCCAAATTCCGCCAATTCCACGAACGGAACGGAATTTACTGCCCAGGCCTAGATATCATCACAGTTCCTAATGATGTGGGATTTTACCTGTGTTTCTGTAATTTTTTGCCACTGGAAAACGGCAAAGGAAACTGGTTTAATGCTAGAGCTCAGGTTAGAGGCGGAACACCTCCTGCGAAACCAATAAAAAAATCATGCTTCTTCTTTGGAATAAATATGAGAAATGCCATAAAACGTCCAAATGTCTTTGCGAGCAAATAATGCAGGGAAAACCAGAGTTCCCAAATGCCTTGTAAAAGCCGTCGTGTGCTTAGATCCTTGGTCGGTAAGTGGGAAAAGCTAATAACTAACTAGACTCCTATCTGTGCTTACGGAACTAATGCAGCTTCCTTATTTCTAAAAGTGGCAGTAGCGTTTTCTCCGGATTTGGGGAGTGTTACGAGCACCATTTCCTACTTTATATCCACTGCTTGGGTGGTGTTTTCAGTCTAATTACTTCACTTTGATGGCTTTGAATAAATTACATTGTTTGTTATTAAAAGACTGAAATGTTGCCTCTTCTAGGTATGTTTTATAGTTAAAAAGAAGTTCCATTTGAAAACGTTTGCTTAACTAATGCCCTTAGATTCTGCACGTTCGCTAGAATATTCCAAAGTTTAGGAATATCCTAGCATGCCATGTTGATTACCAATTGTATTGGTTGACTATTTCAGAGGTATATTTAAACCATTTAGAACTTTCCGCAACGGTCACCTTAAGGGACAGGAAGAAGTTTAAATGGTGAGATCTTTTGCCTGGTTTTCTAGAGCCCCCTTAACGGACCTGCTGACCCCCTCTCCCCTTCAGCGCCTTGAGACCCTCACGGGCGAGTAGTGCGCTCACAAGCTCCCTGATTGATTGATTGAAAGATCGTGAAATACATCAACTTTTTTTGCATATTGGCTTAAGAGCTTGTACCTGATTGGTAAGACTGTGCTGAAAATCTAGAGATATGTTTTTTTTTGTTGTTGTTTTTTTTATAAACCTTTATTAGTACAGAAAGGATATACAAAGCAGGGCCTACAACCGATCTGGCCGGCCACGATACGATAAAGCAGTCAAAGAGTCCAAATGAAAAGTTACAGAATCAGACGTAAAGAAGTGCGTTCAATACAATCGTAAAAAGGGGGGGGGAGGTAAGAGGATCTAGACGGCCAGCAATCAGGAGCAAAATAAGGTTAATTTTATATTATAGCAATAAGGCGTATGACAGGCTCAGCGACAACAAAGAAGTATCCGGATTCCCAAAACAGATCATTAGCAACAAAAGGATAAAGGGCAGCAATGCAGAAGTGTCAGCACTGTAGACATCGGTATAAAAACAGATGTGGTGAACACAAATCAATATGCAAGTAGTAACAACTTTGCATTCCCACCACCCAGTAGCACATTGGATACAGAACAGGGGAGCCGGAATAGCGACATCAACAAAACTAGCCCGTCATACTAACCTTGGGAGAGAAAGAAAAGGGGAGGAGGGGAGAGGGGAGAGGAAAGAGGAAAGGGAAGGAAAACACAGACTAAAAGAGAAGAACGCCGCGCTGAAACAGGCGCCCCGTAGCGAAGAACATATAAAAGAACAGGAATAGTAGCAGCGAAGAGGGCATGGGAGTCGCAATGGAAAGCAGCAGAACTATAAAAGAAGAGCAGCGATGTTACAGACCCCACCCTAATCATACCACGGAAGGCAAGGACAGACGCGGCACTCTCATAAAGATACACAAAAGGGCCATAGAACTGAAAAAAATAAAACATCAAAGAAGACCCAACCCACCCATCCCACCCAGCACCCCTGCAGAAGGCTACGGCCTACCCTCCAAACAGCGCGCCTGTCGCCCTAAACCAGAACCCGAAATGTAGTAGAGACAAGAGAGAAAAGGAAGAAAAAGACAAAAAGAAGATATGAAAACAAGGTAGTAAATAGGGGGAGGAGCATGAGGGCAGAAATAAATACGGTCGGCCACAGCCCTCTGCCCAACCATACAATCATAATACGTGTGCACCAGAACGACACGAACTCGAGCACCACAGAACTTACAGAGGGGTCTCCCATAGCACTATGGGTATGAGCCACTTCGTCACGAATCCGTATACCAATAATCCAACGGGAGCCGTGCATCTTACCCCAATCCCTTCTTCACCGCAATTACCACCCACCAAATAACAGTGTGAAGTGAGCAACACGATGCGAGGCAAGCACACAAATGAAAAAAATTACAAGAAAGACGCAGGTCAGAGAGGTCAATCAATAAGCAAGTGAACAAAGGGTCAAATAGGCAGTTCAAATGTCTCAGCAACAGCAACAGGGGCAGTGAAAGACAAGAGTTCAGTCCCGCAGATCGAAAAGGTGGGGGTGTGTTAGCAAAATAGAAACAAGACCTCATCAAGGCAGAAACAAGCATCAGTCCGCCATTTTTCTCAGGCACCCGGGGATGATCGGGCCTCCGCATGATATCCAAGTCCCCAATTTCCAGACATCGAAGAGCAGGAGGTTCCAAAGCCGTCGGCCTGTAAATCCGTCGATGGACAGTAGCAGCATCTTTCGGAGCCACCGAGGGGGGCGAGGCAATGGCATCACCAAGGCAAGAGGGGACCATGAAGAAGCGTCCACCCAAGATGGCGGCGGATCGCAACGAGTCTCCAGGAGCACCTGGGGCCAAGGTCTCGTGCAAAGATCGCAAAGCATCAAGAACGTCGCCAATCGTAGGCTCACGCCCACATGACCATGCTCCCGTGCAATCCAGCAACCGGAGACCGCCATCAAGAGGAAATCCACATCTCAGGTCATCGGCAGCCATTTTGTAGAATCAGCCCCCTCACTTCTCTCCGCCACTCCCGGAGCAGTCCACAAATGAAGGACTTTACAGATGTCCGGGGGGTCCCAGTAACGGCCGCTACGGTGCAAAAAGGAGAGCCGCCCGAGGCGGAGGGTCGCCTATACGAGAGCTGGCGCTCCTCAAAGGTAGAGCCCGAGCGCGAGGGTCCAGGGTCGATGGATGGAGCAGCGGCGGGGGGACCCCTTCACACGGTCAGTCCACGGAGCATCGCGCCCCGCACCAGCCTCACGGCCGCCAAGGTAGGCCCGGTTCAGGGTCACCGGGAAGTTCTCACAGTGGCTCTCTCCAGTGGTGCAGTCTCTCGGCCGGGGCCGACGGTCACCGCAACGCCGGGCCGGATCCAATAGGCGATGCCCCGGTCCCAGCTCTACGAAGGCCCCGGTCCCTTCGGGGGGCACAGCTCCGGAACCACTGCAAGCCGGAGCCTCCAGGTCAAACGGTGAGTGAGAGCGAAATGTTGCGTTTCTATTTCTTCGAAAATATGTCGTCTCTGGGCAGGATATGCAGCAGGATATGTGAGTCAGGACAGAGGGCTGACGGAGCCGAGCTATAAGGCGACCATTTCGCTCGCGAGCTTGGCTCCTCCCCCTAGAGATGTTTTGATCACTTAGAAGTCTGATGAAGAGTGTCAGAGCAAAGGGGCAAAGGCAGAACTCTAGCCCCACTGCCCTGAACCGATGAACACTATGCTACAGCCCAGGGGCGGATTGGCACTGCGGGCATTCGGGAATCGGCCGAAGGGCCGCTGTTTCAGTGCCCTCTGTGGGCCGTTTTTTTTCTCCCCTTTCCCAGTCCACAGAGAGTGCTCTCTGCTGTCTGCTCTCTGTCGACTGGGAAATGGGAGAAAAAAAAACAGCCCACAGCACGGAGACAGAGACAGAAATGAAAGCGCTTCACTGTGCAGGCCATACAGCGATTATCAGCTGTGGCCTCTACTGCACCCCCTGCCCTGCAAAGCAATCACACTGAGGGTGGCTGGGGAGGGGGTGATTGTTTACAAGAATCGGCCTCCCTGGGGGCCAGGTGTTTCTCAGGCCTTTTGAGCCATTTTCACCATGGCCCCCCTGGGGCCCACGCCGCCTGGGAAACAGTGATAGTCTTAACACCTCGGCCACAGCCCCTCACATTCAGGGCACAGTGGGCGAGGAAGAATGGGTCTGGCTGTGGGGGCCAGGTGATGTTTTGAAAGCGCACAATCTTCACCTTAGCCCCCGTCCCCCTGTGCAAGAAGTTTTTTAAAAAAAAGGGTTATAGTTCTTTCTCGGTGTCATTTTAGAACTGATGCATTTTCAATATTACATTCAAGGAAGTCATGGTTGCAGCTTTTCTATTTTATGCAACTAACAACCATTGACAAAACCTATAGTTCTGGCTTGTTGTAGGTGTAACATTACTTGCTGTATTATATATCTGAACGCAATGACAGAAGCAGCAAAATACCAGTCGGGCGGCACACTATGCTAAGCACAGATTTGTAGCTTAGGTGTTTTAAGCTACGCCCATAATTACATTGAACACCCCCTTTGGAGAGACCCCTCAGTTTTGTCATCCCACTTAAAGCCCTGGAAACAACACCATGTCACAGACACCTCAGGGCCTGGCACTGTGCATCATGCATGACTCATGACTTCCAAGGTTTCAGATTGACTATGTGCAGGGGCATCTTGAACGCCTCCCTTTGCTTTAGGAACTACAGCGAGGGGTGAGTTCCTGATGAGTCTCTTCTGTCTGCAACGCTGCTTACAAAGGCTCAGCTCACAATTATTGTGAAAAGGTGGGTGAGAGAGTAAGTGAAGGGATGGCTGGATGGATCAGTGAAAGGGTGAATGGATGAATGAAAGGGTGAATGGATGGATGATGAGAGAGAATGGGTGGATGGATGAGTGAAATGATGGATGGATTGATTAATTGATACGTGAAAGTGTGAATGGATGAACAGATGTGTGAAAGGGTGGCCGTAAGGATGGATGAGTGAGTGAAAGGGAGGGTACATGGGCAAAAGATTGGATAGATGAGTGAAGGAGTGAAAGGATGGATGGATGGATGATTGAAAGGATGGATGAGTGATAGGGTCAATGGATGGATGCATGAGTGGAAGAGTAGATGGATAGTTGGGTGGATGGAAGGAAGGATGGATGGCTAAGGGAAAGGGTCGATGGAGAGAGAAAGGGAGAATGGATGGCTGAAAGGGTGAATAGGTGGAAGGATGAGTGACTGGGTAGATGGATAAGAAAGTGAAAGGATGGCTGGATAGGTGAGAGGGCAAATGGCTAGATGGATGAGTGAAGAGATGAATTGGGTGAAAGGGTGGATGGAGAGAAAAAGTGAGGATGGATGTGTGGATGACTGAAAGGGTGAATGTGTCTAAGGGTGAGTGACTGGGTGGATGGATGAGTAAGTGAAAGGGTGGCTGGATGGGTGAAAGGGTAAATGGATGGATGAGTGAATGGATGGATGGGTGGAAGAGTGGATGAATGGGTGGATAATGGGTGGATGAGTAAAAGGGTGGATGGAGGGATGGATGAGTGAAATGATGGATGGAAGAATACATGATGGATAGGTTTGCAAATGGCTGAATATGTTTGGATCTGGATTAGCGGCATCTTATGTTTGCCACTTTACATCTCACAATGACTATCCAAACAGATCTTCCCGACCATTTCTCTCACCAAACATGCCTGCTCAGAACCATGAATTGTAAACAAAATATCAGACTGGACAACCCAGTGCTGTAACCATATATATAGATTATTATCATATGAAATATCACAAAAAGACCTGCACAGTTGATCAAAGCTGCGTGCATACCGAAAAAACGTGAAGTACACGATTGGTTCAACCTGATATAAACTTATTTTGACTAGTGCTTAAATGGTTGTCTATTTACTTACTTACATAATAATGCGCAACCTCCTCTGATGGGTCTGTAAAACGTACCTTTTGTCCAGAAGGTTTGTTCTGAATTTTAACCCTTTGTCCTGAATTTTTACACTCCCCATCCTGAATTTGCACCCATGCCAGTTGGTCACCCTAGTCCTGACACTCCCATACAGAACTACAGAGTGTTCACCCTGCCTTTTCTATTTGGTTACTCTTGTAACCAGATGCACCACACTGCCAAGCTCTAACTCAAGAGGGGCCATCTAATCCCCTTGGCATCCCACTCTCCACAGGGCTGACCAAAGTAGGCTGAGTAAAGCTAGTAGCTAAGTACTCAAAGCTACATCGAGTGTGCCTCAATTGTCATCCCACCGAATCCAGAAAATACTGCACTAGACTCAGTTCAGTAGGTCTTCCTCAAAGGTTTACTTGACTTGCCACATCCAGCACCCAGAAATGCAATGTGTTGCTAGCCGATCCCTTCCTCTGAAGCAAGAAGGAACCGGTAGGAACCATTTTGTTTACCATTTCTTTGCACAATTTACTGATTCATATGTGTACCAGTTAATAATGTAACTTTATTTTAAAGGCCTCATCCAAAATGCAGACAAGGGGCATATTTCTCTATATGCGAAACATATTAATTAGTAAGTTTTGGTTCATTTTTGTTTGTAGTGTGTAGGTCTGACTGCACTCTATTTTAGGTCCTAGGCCAGAATGTGGCAACATGTTTGTGTGTTGATTTCAGGACATGTCTAAGACTTTATGTAATGTGATTTCTCAAAAGAGAGCTGTTTAGCCTCATTCTATGCTAGGCCTTGTTCGAGGCCTAAGCAAAATTTGCAAACTTGGCACTTCTTTCTCTATGCAGAAGAATTAACTTTTCTAGCATGTTCAGGTTAGAATTCCTTCTTGCAGATTTTATATCATTTTCATGGTTAATTGAGTAATCCTCAGTCTCCTCATGGCCCAGACTTGAAGGCAGCAACAGATGTGAATAAAACTGTGTTTTTGTATATAGACATCACTTGCTGGCTGTGAAATAAATTTATGACTAGATTGTACAGATACATTTTTTCAGCATTCTTTACACCCCAGACTGCCTTTTCCTCATTTGTGAATTCTTACTTTTGTTATTACATGTTCTGTTCCCAGAGATTCCAGTCTTACCATTTCTCCTTGACTTTGTACTAGATTTCTGATTTATGTGATGATTAGCTGGTTGGGAAAGAGTATCTAACAACCTTGTGCAGGGCGTTAAGACTGCATGTAAGTATTCAGTTATCAGACCTGCAGTGCTCCTAGTCTTTACCAATGTTACTTGCTCTGTAAGCTTTAAAAGGCTTAATTTACTAAATATTTCTCTACGAATTAGACCTCAAAGAGTAACCAAATAGTGTTTCATGAAAGGGCACGCCCCTTGAATGTGGGCCACGCCCCTTAACTGTAGGCCACGCCCCTTAAATGTATGCCACGCCCCTTGAACGTGGGCCACTTTTTTCGTCAGTGCCCGGGCCAAATTGTGATCCCAATCCGACCCTGCTACAGCCCCACCTGCCTCCTCGCGGGTTCATGCACCTGCACTTTGTGACAGGTAGGCCCAGAGCTCGGCTTCACCTTGTCTGACTCAGTCTTTCTTGCTCGTATTTTCAGACGCTTGGAATTGTGGGTAAGATAACAATCTCGGCCCGATGGCCAGATGCGGTTGATTTGCGCTTTGTATTTCTAATGCGGAGCTAGTTGTCAGAGGTTTAATAGCCGACTTCTCTCTATTTAATGTTGTAGCACCGCTCTTCTAAAATTATTTTTATTTAAAATGTGTACTTTATATTTGCACGCACGTTACCCCTGTGTTTGGTTTGTCCCTTGCTGGTGCTCGACATGTTTTAATTCTGGTGGGTCACTTAGCTTCCATTACGCAGCTGAGACAAAGCATTTAATTTCACCAAATCCACAGCTAGCCCACATTAATGACTTATAGCCACCAGGGACATGGGGTAGATTTAAAGTGGTAATCCAGCAGTGAAATCTCAATCACTTTGTCGATCTGCTGAGCGACCATATCCAGTCTCCCGAGAGTGTGTTCCGCAAAACAAAAGCCTGATTATCGACCATTAGTCAGTCCACTGAGAACTGGTACTTAAAAGCTCGAGCTGCCGTTGTGTGCATCCTTCCAAGAATGTACGGGTGCTGTATCTTAGCTCCTCACCCAGCTCCGCTGAAACCCAAGTGTCCGGACTGTCAGTGACATTCACGATTCTTTTATCCGAATTGTACTTGCAGCAGTACTGCATCTGATTCGCACTGTACTATGTGAAAAGCACTTCTTTACAGGGCGTCGTTATTCGTAGTTTCTCTGTGGCAGTGGCATTCGATTGTGCACAAACAAATGCACGGCGATTTCCTAGATCTATACATCATTCGGACTGCACTTTTGAACAGAGAACGCTGCTCTTCCTAGTGCTAGTACTAACGATGTGCTGCGCTTCGGGCCAAGCTTCGAAAGGTAGAAATAGCGCAATAAATAGTGAAAAGATTTCTGCAGCAGACCACTAGTGCGGTGCGGTGGTCCGAGGACCCCTGGGGGTCTACGAGGCCTACTCAGGCGATCCGCGAATATTTTTCAAAATTAAATAATATTCAAATGAATCAATTAATATTGATAACGTATATAAAGTAAGGAAGCAACATTGGAAAAATCCAACTTTCTACATTTGATTGTGAATTACACAAAATATTTTAATATTTTAGCATTTATTTGGTGTACACTTGTTTTTGTGTTTTTTTTAGTGTTGGTTTCGGGTCGAAGTCATAGAAATGGCTTCTACTAATGGCTCTATGGGGATCCCTGGATTCTATCTTGTAATGATTCAGTGGGAGTCCATGGAAGTCAAAAAGTTAAAAACCGTTGCACAAGTGTACTGCAGTCAATCAATCAATCAATCAGTGACACTTCTAGAGCGCGCTACATACCCGTAGGGTCTCAAGGCGCGGGGGGGGGGGGGGGGGGGTGCCGCTACTGCTCGAACAGCCAGGTCTTCAGCTTCTTCCTGAAGGAGAGGTGGTCTTGGGTCAGGCGCAGGTCGGTCGGGAGGGAGTTCCAGGTCTTGGCGGCCAGGTAGGAGAAGGACCTTCCTCCCGTAGTCGCTCTTCGGATGCGGGGGACGGCGGCGGCGGCGTGGTTGGCTGATCGGAGGTGGCGTTTGGGAGCGTAGAAGTTGACTCGGCTGTTGAGGTAGCTCGGGCCTTGGTCGTGTAGGGCTTTGTGTGCGTGGGTGAGGAGGCGGAAGGTGATTCTTTTGTTGACGGGGAGCCAGTGAAGGTCTCTCAGATGTCCGGAGATGTGGCTGGTTCGTGGGATGTCGAGGATGAGTCTGGCTGAGGCGTTCTGGATCTGCTGGAGTCTCTTCTGGAGCTTGGCGGTGGTACCGGCGTAGAGGGCGTTGCCGTAGTCCAGTCGGCTGGTGACGAGGGCCTGGGTGACGGTCTTCCTGGTCTCGGTGGGGATCCACCAGAAGATCTTCCGTAGCATGCGTAGGATGTTGAAGCACGACGAGGAGACGGCGTTGACTTGCCTGGTCATGGAGAGGGAGGAGTCCAGGATGAAGCCCAGGTTGCGTGCATGGTCTGTCGGTTTGGGTGCGGTGCCCAGGGCGGGAGGCCACCAGGAGTCGTCCCAGGCGGAGGGTGAGGAGCCCAGGATGAGGACCTCCGTCTTGTCCGAGTTCAGTTTCAGGCGGCTGGTCGTCATCCACTCGGCTACCTCTTTCATCCCTTCGTGCAGGTTGGCTCTGGCGGCGGCGGGGTCGTTGGTCAGGGAGAGGATCAGCTGGGTGTCGTCGGCGTAGGAGATTATGCTGAGGTTGTGTTTGCGTACGATGGCCGCGAGGGGGCTCATGTAGACGTTGAAGAGGGTGGGGCTCAGAGATGATCCTTGGGGGACGCCGCAGATGACTTCGGAGGCCTCTGACTTGTACGGTGGTAGGCGGACTCTCTGCGTTCTTCCGTCGAGGAAGGAGATGATCCATTCCAGCGCCTTGTCCTGGATTCCGATGTTGCTGAGGCGCCGTACTAGGGTGCGGTGGCAGACCGTGTCGAATGCCGCGGAGAGGTCAAGGAGGATGAGGGCCGCTGTTTCTCCATTGTCCATCAGGGCTCGGATGTCATCGGTGGCGGCGATGAGGGCGGTCTCGGTGCTGTGATTGGCTCGGAAGCCGGACTGTGATGGGTCGAGGGATCCGTTCGTCTCGAGGAAGGCGGCCATCTGCTTGTTGACGGTCTTCTCGATGACTTTGGCTGGAAACGGGAGGAGCGAGATGGGGCGGTAATTCTTGAGGTCGGTGGGGTCCGCTGTTGGTTTCTTGAGTAGAGCGCTGAGTTCGGCGTGTTTCCAGCTCTCAGGGAAGATGGTGGTGTCGAAGGATGTGTTGATGATGTCCCGCAGGTGGGGTGCGATGACAGCGTCGGCTTTGTTGAAGACGTGGTGAGGGCAGGGGTCGGTCGGTGATCCGGAGTGGATGGAGTTCATCGTGCGGATGGTGTCTTCGGTGCTGATCGGGGTCCAGGCGTGGAGGGTGGTGGTGGGGGGTGGTTGCTCGGTCATGGTGTGCGTTGGTTGGTTGTTGAAGCTGTTGTGTATGTCCGCGATCTTGTTCTGGAAGTATGAAGCGAGGGAGTTGCACAGGTCTTGCGATGGGGTGATGTCGTTGTTTCCTGCGCTGGGGTTGGAAAGCTCTTTCACGATGTTGAAGAGTTCCTTGCAGTTGTGTGCGTTGTTGTCCAATCGGTCCTTGAGTGCTGTTTTCTTGGCGGCGCGGATCAGCTGGTGGTGTTTCCGGGTGGCAAGTTTGAGGGAGGTCCTGTTGTCCGGTGTTGGTTCCCTTCTCCAGACTTTCTCGAGGGCTCGGCAGTTCTTCTTGGAGCTCTTGAGTTCGTCGGTGAACCATGGGGCCTTCTTGCTGCCGGGTCTGCTAGGCGGGGTCTTCAGTGGGGCGAGTTCGTCCGCGCAGTTGCTGATCCACTTCGTGAGGTTGTCGGCGGCCTGGCTGGGGTTCGCTGAGCTGGCAGGAGGGTGCTGGCTCAGGGCGGTGGCGAGCTGGTCTGCTGTGATCTTGTTCCAGCTTCTGCGGGCGGCCTGTTGCTGGTGTTGGTGGGTCGTCGTTCTCTTGAAGGTGAAGTGGACGCAGCTGTGGTCCGTCCATTGAAGCTCTGTGGCGTGGCTGAAGTCGATGTCTGTGCTGGAGGAGAAGACTGCGTCGAGTGTGTGTCCGGCGAGGTGGGTGGGGGTGGACACCAGTTGCTTGAGTCCCAGGTTGGCGAGGTTGTCGAGCAGGGTGCTGGTGTTGCGGTCGTTGTTGTTCTCCAGATGGAAGTTGAGGTCTCCCAGGAGGATGTAGTCAGCGGAGGGGAGGGCATGCGGGCTGACGAAGTCGGCGATGTCCTCGCTGAATTGCGTGCGTGGTCCAGGGGGTCGGTAGATCAGGGTGCCTCTGAGGGTGGTGTTCGGGTTGGTGTGGATCTGGAAATGCAGGTGTTCGGCGCTGGTCAGGGTGTTGTCGGTGCTGGTCGTGAGACGGATGGTGCTCCTGTGGATGATGGCGATGCCTCCTCCCATCTGGTTGGCGTTTCGGTCCCTCCGGACGATCTTGTAGCCCTCCGGGATGGCGATGGCGATGTCGGGAGCTGAAGAGGCGTTCATCCAGGTCTCCGTGGCTGGCTGGCAATGTTAGTTACCCTACATTGTACTACGCAAACTAATATTTGGCAGCTTCACATGATGGGAATCCTCTTTTGTTTGTGTTTGCATGTAATGACAGTTCTTGGATCATGATCTACAGCGTTTGTGTATTTTCTGTTTTGAAGAGGTTTTCAAATGTGTAGTGCATTAAGTTTTTGCACCTTACTCTCTTTCTCACTCTCTCATATGTACCTCTATCTCTGTTCCTCCTTCTTGTTGCTCCCATATCGGATACATTGCAGCTCTATATTTGCCTTCTGACTTAGAGTGGTTTTGGATCAAACTTGGATAGGCGGTTGTCCTTAAACGTAGGTGAGACTTAAGCTGAATTATATCAAAGCAAGGTTTAGTGCTTGGTCTTTTATTCCTTTCCCACTCCACTTTTTGTACTGCCCTTCTACTTTAATTATATAAGAATTTGCCAGGAGAAACATTTAAATACACCGTTGTACATTGTTTTTGTGTGAAGCGGTTTTGGAACAATCTCGTTTGGAGCATTTTACATGAGCAGTATTTACTTTACGCACAATCAGGCGTATTTGTTTTTTAGGCACAGGAAGATTTAGTGATTTGCCTGGAATCACCGGGTGTTGAACCGACGCTGGTACTCGAACCTGGTACCCCAGTTCTAAATTAGCAGCTCTGTTTGGACATTTTTGCCGAGTGTATTTCGGTGTTCGTTGGGTGATAATTGAAGGTAGGTGTGTGTATGTGTGAGTACCAATCTGCCACTCCTACTGTTTTCCAATTTTATATATGTCTCCATTTGTATTGTGATTTATGCCCTGTGATCTATACATTGTTGTTTTAAGTTTAGTTTGTTTAACTATACTTTTTGTAACATATATTGTTGCAGGGTTTCTGTACTCGCACAGAGGAGTGGAACCTCGGCAAATTAGGATGTCCCAAAACTTACCTTAGCAACCAACTCACCCCTTACCGAGCTAGCTACAGTGTCTCATTGGACATATCAAACACCCAATGTTTAGACAAACCAGAACATGAACTTACAGTACCTCAGGGTACGTGGGACTCATGAACACTCTTTCGTTATATTATCATTACAAACCAGATCATGGAGTAAAGAAGACACATGTGCATTTGAAATGTTTATTTACTAATGCCGTCTTCTCAGGCGCAGTATCTTTGATAATACAAGTATACTTATTATCAGTAGCAAAATTATCAGCATAGTTACTAAGACATAAAAAGCGAATGGTGACAGCATGTTAACATGCTGTAATGAATAAGAGTTAACAACACTTATATCTCACCCTCCCTAACACATATATTATATTATTATCTAAGAAGGTCTCTTTGGGTTGTTTTAGGGCGGGCCCATACCTTAGTGTCCTAGCATGAAGGAATCACATCAGCATACACCAGCTCTCTCTGCATGTGCACCGCATCAAGTGTGTTAACAATTCTCGTGCAAAGCAATATCAATCCCGCCTCAAGCCCAAGTTGGCAAAGGCTGCACTTGTGTTATGACTATGAAGGCGTGGAGATCAGACCTCATAACAATTCCATATCGTGTTGCTCCTGAAACTTCAGCACTCTCCGTGCAGACATGGTTTATTAAACAAGACTGATATCAGAGCAATAACATATTATTCTCACATACACCACGGCAAACCACTAGGTTGAAAGCTAAGTCAACAATTAAGGGTCGTGTGCGGAAGTTGCAAGAAAGGAAAAATGGCGTTTAAATCTGAAATGTACCTATGCTAACTTAACACGATATAAGGATATATAGGAGCTATACAACACCCCCCCATGATCCGAGAACGGACTAAATAAGGTAACAGAAGTGCCATCACATGAGAGCAGAATCCATTTATAAACGAGCATGAATAAAAATTCAATTATAAAAACTAATGCTAAAAAATAGCCCACAAATATAATGTGGCTCAAGCCAATAGGCAAGCAAAAATAAAATGTCTTGACCAAAAGTCAATAAAATCAAGGAAATGCTATCAATCAGCATGTCAATTTGAGGCAGTGTCTATGATAAGACTGTATATGAAAAGTAAGCTGCAACAGCTTCCAGGAGGAAGTCACTGTCCTCATCCGAAAACAGTTCAGCCATCCAATTTAAAAGATGAAAGGAACATACGTGATCTTCCAGCACCGGATCCTCTATAACCATCAGAGGACAGCTCGGTGGGTTCTCAAGAAAACTTAGTTCCAAGAAATTTTGCGCTGCCGACAACACATCCCAGGGACCCATTAGTCCATGTGCCACCGCCAAGGCCATAATCCTTTCGTCAGAACAAACCAACTCGTGAGCAATGATAGGACTCATCAGTTGATCAAAATCGACGTCAGAAGATGCTGGTCCGCAGAGACACAAATCAATGGCCCAAAGGAAATCGCAGGTCAGACAGCGAAATACAGGCTGGACACAGGTGAAATAGGAGAACCGAAAAGATAATCCAAACGCCGTGCTTAGAGTCGCTAACGGCAGTGTGCCATAGTAATCAAGCATGCGGTTGCGAAACCGCGTCAGTAGTAGCTGTGCGTGGTCTTGCACAGGAAGGGCATCCATATTTAAAAAGGCAGAAAACCACCAATGCGCCAGCCGCTAATGCAAGCAAAAACGGGAACCCTCCAAATAAGGATGAAAAAATAGAATGGAAGAAGGCAGGGATGACTCCAAATATCTTCTCAAAGGAAGTCACGAGACCACCGCTAACAACTTTAAAAAAATGTGCTAGGCCCGTTGTGGAGGATGCGTTAAAGATAGAACGGACCATGGCTCCGAAATGCAAAGGCAAATCAGTGTTTAATAGAGCCTGAACCTCCGTACGGGTGTTAGCAATGTGAAGCACGAAAGTTTCACGGGCCGAGCTCAAGGCCACCTCTTTCTGGGACAATAGAGCTCTTATTCTAGCCATGCCGCTGAATTCTGCTCCCAAGGTCGGTATCTGTGGCCAAATGGAAGACTCCCTATGTTCACGTGTGGGAGGATAAAGAACATTTCTGCAGCAAATAACTCGCTCACTAACCGTTACTATGAAAGCTATACCTTTAATCAAACCACAACAGTTTTCATTATTGAGCATTAAATAACTACCATTCTCTAACAATTTAAACGTGGGGATGATAGCAGGAACCGGCGTGCCCTGTAAAACGCAAGCCATATTCGGTCTGTCCTTGTTACATGAACCGTGTAACTGTATGTGTCTACACATTAAAGAATGATCTGGCGTCTCAGTACACTCATCCCCTGTTAGATAAACCTCTTGTTCATCCTTGAAACATCTGTATGTGTATGGGAGTGACCAAACCTCATGAAGAAAACCGCTACCTAAGGGTTCAAAACGACCTATTGGCACATATTTCATACAATTTGAAAACTTATATAAAGCAAAAGGCAGCGTTATTAAACCGTGGATAAGCCACGTAGCAGCAGTGGCCTCTGCCACAGAAAAAGGTAAAGATTCCAACCTTTCAATATGGAGCATAGAAAAGGAAGCATCACGCATTGAAAGCAAGCGTTGTTTGTCTGTCAAATTAAACGGTGCAAATAAAGAGGAAACGTTCATGTATCCCCAGGGAACTTTACCCATTTTCAGAGTCTGAAGTGTCCATGCAAACTGCATGATCGAACGTAATTGATTTTGACCATGGTATAATACAGATACTTCATCATGCACAATATCAACAACAGACGACACAATATTATCTAATGTGTAAATTCTAGAGGAAAGCACGTTAATGCTATTGTCAACAACTGCAAGAACTTTCTCAAGATTTGCCTGATCAATAGCCCTAAGGCGTGAAGCAGCCTCAATCTGTGAGAGTTTCCAAATTTCATTGTAAACACCATATAACCAACGTTTCGACCTGCCACTAGCTGGGCCCTTAATGAAATCATTCAAATCCACGTCTGCATTCAGTTTGGAAAGGTGATACTTAACCGCAGGTAAAGTTGAATGTTTCAGCCAAGCTTGACACAACTTGCCCACTGAGTAAGTGGTGACAGTATGACTCAAATCAAAACGGGGATCAGATCTAACAGTCTTAAAACCGTCAGTTATATTTAAAAATCTCTTTTGGCAAGAATCAGCACTACGGTGCCAAAGCAGCCAACCCTTGGGATTCATACTGGAAATGTTAAAGGAGGAATTCAGAAGCAGAGCCTGTATATCTCTAATGGACAATTTAGTAAAATTACTCCAATTCTCATATTCCTCCAACTCCGGGAAAGACGGGGTGTTTAACCTTTTAGATGTAGCCAATCCAAAGCATGTGGTCTGGGAAATGGTTTCATTTAAAAACAACATATGATTTGGGATGAGACATGCACGGTGCAAAGCCTCAGTGCCTTGTACCTGCCAGCCCCTTGAGCCCCAAACTGATTTAAGGTCTATGGTATCCTTCCATAACTCATACCCTCCAGTAACTAATTGATCCAGGAAGGCCTTTGAATATAACAATTTTGTATTTGTAAGTCGAACCTTGGACAGTGGCTGTTTGTGAAATTTAAAATAAAAGGACTCGGGATTGGACTGATTAAAGTCAGTGAAATAAGTATACTTTTTAAGAAACGTTTCTGAACTCCCTTGTGTTGGTGCTGGGCAATGTTCCCACTGAGTAAAATTAACCGCATCCCTTCGGGAAGATGTCTTGTGTAAGAAGTGATTGCCATAATGTTGGTAACAGAACAATTCACCATAATTAGCAGATTCTAAATATAAATCCTCAGCATCAAAAGCAGCATAATATTTCAAATCAGAAAACAAACTTTCCACAGCATTAACATCCCAATCATCAGAACGAATGTTTTGTTTCACCACATCCCCCATATTAACTCTTAGTACATTAGGGACATTAACGACTTCCGTTGGGCCATGAATCTGAAAACGAACTGCATCCCACGCGATTCCATCCAGAACAGGCCACGCTGTGATGTTAACCAAAGTCAAGTCTCTTTTTAATCTATGTGTAGAATGCGAAGAGGAAAGTGGGGCCAAAGTTCCATTTAAATGAGTAATGCAAGTTCTCTCCTCGACATAGTGTCCATTCATAATCCGAAAAAAATAAAACACAAAACCAATTGACATAAAAAGGTAAACTGAAAAAAGGACCAGCCAAATGTATATCCAAGGAGGTATCAAAAAATGTTTTTTAAACAGGCTAGCATATACTGCAATTTTAGAGGGTTTTTTCGAGGCAAGGGAAGCAGAGTCAAATGAAAATCTGGATTCCGTGGCTAAACGAGCTTGCAGGTCAGGCATGGACAAATCAGTGGGGTATGTATAGTCTGTCTCATCAAGGTTAGTTCCTGGTAAATTATTCAATAATGGACTGGAAACAGCAGGTAATTCGATGGCCACCTCAGGTTCATTATTAGAAGCATTGGGCATAATTGAATTTCTCACAATGGAAGGACAGGAAACAGCCGGTGTCATGCTAAGAAGAATCGGCCACTCTGTGTATCTTGACATTGTCAATAGAAATAAACCTGTTTTCCTTACGACCTGGAAGTGGTGGTAAAATGACTGTTCTTGTGCCCTTCACTCCAAGCACTGGGACTGGAGCTCGATAGGAGGGACCAAACTCTTTCTTGTTGTCGATCTTCTCTCGAACCAGTTCTCCAACTTGGGGTAGCCAGCCAACTACCGGGATCTGCAACGCATCATCCGATGTGGAGGGCAAATGTTCCTTTGCAAGAGTGTCTCTCGTCTTTTGTAGATTCTGTAAAACATTGCAATGTTCATCTGCGTCAAAGGAAGTGGCGCGAACCACCGAGTCTAGACCGTCAAGGTCAGGGACGAACATCTTGATGCCAAAGAGCATTTCGTATGGGGTCCGCCCACCCAGAGACCTTCTAGGGAGATTATTAAGAGCACGCTGCACGCCATAGAGGTGAGCCAGCCAGTTTCTGCCAGTGCCTATAACTCGGGCTGTCAAAGATTGCTTTAAATCACGGTTCATTCGTTCAACTACACTATTACCCTCGGGTCTGTAGGGTGACGAAAACTTGACTTGGACCCCCATCGAAGTCATGGCATCCTTATATGCCTTAGAGGCGAAAGCCGGACCCTGATCCGAATGGAAGGTACCACAGGCAAAAATCCCTATAAAGATACGCAAATCTCTGATGACAGTCCGGGAATCAGCGCTGCGATGTGGCCATACCCACACAAAGCGTGTGCATGAGTCAACTGCTACTAAGATGTATTTATACGCAGTATCAGATGAAAATGGACCGCAGTGATCTAAATAAACACAGCCTAGTGGTTTATTAGAAATGTACAACTGAGTCTGAGGCGGACGCGTAGCAGTTGAAGGTTTAATCTGCTGGCATATGTCACAAAGAAGGACATAATCACGCGTCTGTTTGTACAGTCCCCGCCACCAGAAACGTTGTTGTAGTTGCGTTACAGTGGCTGAGACGCCCGCATGCGCAGACGCCACACCTTCATGAGCCGCCGTAATCAAGTCTGTTCTGCGATCCGTGTTGGGAATCAGCCGTTCCCCAACATCAGGAATTGTCACAAAAGGAACCTTTTCGGGACTTAAGTGGTATTTATACTTCGAAGGGAATCCCGAAGGATGTTTACTTCCCTTCTCAGAGGCAGCAACCGCTGCCAAGATGTCGCTATCAATCTTGGTTTTAGACCTAGTAACTGCTGCAACTAAGTATGTAGATACTGCTGATTTCGCCGCTTCATCAGCAAGCGAGTTGCCAACAGCGTGAACTCCCACGCGCTGATGACCGAGAGTATGAATCACATAAACGAGTGGCAACATAGCCTTAAGCTCCGCCACTCGAACCCAGATCATTTTATGTTTTATTGTGCCACCCTTGGAATCATGAAAGTCATTTTGAATCCAAAAGAACAAGTTTTCATTGTAAGACTGGACACAGTAGTAAGAATCACTTACAATTAGAGTAGTAACACTTGGATCTGCGTACTCCAAAGCTAGTAATAGAGCACGAAGCTCTGCCAATTGTGCGGTGCAATCGCCCAGGGGCAACGTGTGTACCTCCCTGGAAATGAACTCATCATCCAACATAGCACCGACCACAATGGCGCATGCGGAAACGTAGGCATGTTTAGAGCCATGCGCAACCTGCGCCGACCCATCAGTGTAAATGATGCAATGGAAGTCTTCCAAAGGTCGCATCGCCAGAGGAGCAGGGTGAACGAATTCATACTGCAAGTACTCCTGCGACCGTAAGGAAGCGTCAAAAATAAACATGACATCCGTGGATGACAATGACGCAGCCCACTGAATCCACCGAGGGTGTAAAGCCTTCGAATTTGGTACACTTGCTTTCGTGACTGCCTCCAAATGAGGACAGGGTGTTACCACTAGCATGCATTACCCCTGTGACAGAGCTCGTTCCTTTAGAATAGCCATCTGTACAGCAGTTAAAACCTTTTCTATGGTGGGAAACCGCATCTCAGCCGAGGTGTACAAGTGTGACTTGTAAGCAATAGGTACTGTGTCACCTTCATTAAAAGTGAGGTATGTGAAACCCACCGTCCCAGGAATTATTCTTATTACCAGGTTGGTGTGGTTATCACGAGTCAGTAAATATTTAGAAGCGAGCAGATCAGCCTGCAAGGATTGCAAAATGGCTGAATGCTCAGGCAGCCAGCTTGATTTTGAGAAAGTTGGTTGTATCAAAGCATACAGAGGCTTGATACGCTGGGCATATTCCGGAATGTAAGTTCTGCCGAAATTCAAAAAGCCCAGTAAGGATTGTAATTTTTTCAGTGTTGTTGGTGCGCGCAATTGTGCGCACTTCTCCAAGAAGTGAGGAGCCAAACCTCTACCTTCATTGTTGAGCTCATAGCCCAAAAACAACACTGTGTGTTCAGCAATGTGCGATTTTGCAAAGTTGAATTTGTAACCCATGTCTGCGAAGTTGCAAACAAGAGAATTTACACGACACAGATGCTCCCAAATATCGTCGTCTGTGAGATATATGTCATCCACATACGAAAAAGCATCAGGATCGAGTGCCTCCAGAATAGAGACAATTCGAGCGGTAAATACACCAGGACTATTCTTGTAGCCCATTGGAAGACGCCGGAATAGCTTTTGGACTCCAGCGCTTGTAAAACTGGTCCATTGGGAGCTAAAGCTGTCCAATCTGTGGGCATAAAAACCATTGGATATGTCAAGCGTTGTCTTGAAACGCTTACGCACGAGACTATCCACTAGGGCAGAGCCGTGGGTATTCTGTACAGCACAGTTACGGCAATGCGAGTTCAAATGCCGGTAATCCAAAACCAAACGATATGATCCGTCAGGTTTATTCACAGTAAAAAGGGGATTATTCATCGGTGACACACACGTTTCAATAACTCCCTGATATTCCAATTGTTCAAGGATTTCCGCGACGGAAGATTTTGCTTCACGCCGAATGGGATATTGAGGTTGAGGCTGCGGCTGAGACCGCAACGGAATTTCGTGGCAAGGCGACAATTTATCCCAACCACATTGGTTACGGTACAGAGCCGGCGCGAGAGCCCGAGCCCACTCTTCTGCAAAATGCTGCGCATGCTCTTTCGAGACAGTGTTCGCGAAACTGGGTAGGATTACCTCCTCCCCTCGCGGCGCCGCGAGCACAAAAGGTGGGGGCCAGTCAGCCTCCGAAAGTAAAATATCATATGTAGAAGACAGATTCTCCCAAAATACACCTTTAACGGTACGCTGTATGTCACCTTCAATTAACAGGACAATTTCATATAGTCTTTCAGGGGGAGCAAGTCTCGTATCCGCTGTTTCTATCACAACGTAGACATCAGTCGCTGTCACCCTCAGTAGTGGACGCAGCGCCTCTCTGACTATGGTTATCTCCGCCGCGCTGTCCAGCAAGGTCAGAGCCCACGTCAGATTCCGAAGCCGCGTTCTCACTATCTGTGGCATATCGATGCGCTGTTAAGGCTGCGACTTTCTTTTTCGCAAACTGCGGACGCCTAGGCGTAGAATCCTCCTGCTTCACTGCGCCGTCCGTCTGGCGGGACTGGCCACGTCCTTGTTGGCCACCACGTCCACGTCCACCCCCTCCTCCTCCACCGGTCTTCGGGGCCGATGTGTCCTGAAAGGAACGAGGAGAGCGTTGATCAGAACCCTGAAAACGATCAGGTGATTTAATCATCGCGCGGTCGCGCAAATCATAAACTTTTTCGGATGGCGCAGGAGCTTGTATTGCAGGAAAAGTACCCTGAGTCTGCATTGTCTGCTTCCCCTGTGTCTGTTTTTTGGGCCAATTTTGTTTCTTGGACTTTGGCTGGGCATCTGTCACCGCAGATTGCCCCTGTGGTTGTTTTTTCTCCTTCACCGGAAAATATTTCAGACCTCTACTTGTGCGGCCAATCGTTTTATAAGCGGCCACCACAATCTTTGCTAACTGGCGGGGTTTGTCGGCATCGGGCAGAGCAGCCAAAGCATTCGACACCTGAAAGTTAACTGCATCTCCTTTAACATTGGAGAGAATGAGATCACTTACAATCTCAAAAGAACCACACAGGCGCATACCCAATTCAACTGCTGCCTCTGGACCGTGATCATTCTGAACACGCCTAACGATTTCAGGCAGGGCAGTCATAGACGGGGTGCCGAAGCACCTTGTATAAACTGCCGCAAATGTTTTTCCCCAGCTGTCACAGTCAGCAAGTTCAGGAGTAATATCCTTCGGGAGAGTAATCGTCAACATTCTATGTTTATCAGCAGGAGTAGAATTCGGAAAAACCGCTTCCAGTTGATCAAACTTCTCTGCTAGCCAGAATGGGAAGTCATCGTTGTCAACAGGACGCGCACCAAAAACCGAATTTACCATCACTGGATTGAGACGCATTCCGCCTCGTTCCATGGGAGCGGCCGCACCCCCCTGGGGACCACCAGGAAGATGTCGACCGATGTATTGCACTAAAGCACGAATCACGGAAATGGAAACTACATGTAGCCTGCGAATTTCTGCCAGGGTACAAGCCCCGTGATTCGGGTGCGGGGTAAAGCCACCCAACGCAGGCCAATTAGTACCTGGAATTGAGAGTGGACCTAACCTCGCACGGGACAAAGAGTGGGGGAGGGCGCCATCAAACCAAACTCGATGCTGCCAATGATCAATAGGTATTTCCAATGCCCTGTATGGCGTATATTCAGCCGGGACATCCGAGGCGGTGTAGGAGTGGTACAAACCAGAATTAGCGTCCACAGCCGGAAACGTAACCCAAGAGTAAAACAACTCGTAAGGAAATGCCGGATCTGCACTTACCACGAAAATCACAGCCATCCCATTTACTGGGACCTGGTACGTCTGAAGATGGTTGCGTACCGCTACGCGACTATGCTGCGCAATAGCCACCGCTGCCGCCATTACAGAATTGGAAACAAGAAAACACAAAGAATACTTTGTAGCACAACTGGGTAGTAATTCAAAGAAACCGTTTAAGTAAGAATCAAGCTTGAATAAAGACCTATTTCAAAAAATAGGTAGGTTTCACCAACACCCCGTTTTCCGGAAACGGATGTGAAGGGGTTAAGGCATGAACGATAAACTACTCGAGTGTCATGATATAAGACCACCGAAACCGTTGGGCGCCATGTTGCAGGGTTTCTGTACTCACACAGAACTGTGCACAGAGGAGTGGAACCTCGGCAAATTAGGATGTCCCAAAACTTACCTTAGCAACCAACTCACCCCTTACCGAGCTAGCTACAGTGTCTCATTGGACATATCAAACACCCAATGTTTAGACAAACCAGAACATGAACTTACAGTACCTCAGGGTACGTGGGACTCATGAACACTCTTTCGTTATATTATCATTACAAACCAGATCATGGAGTAAAGAAGACACATGTGCATTTGAAATGTTTATTTACTAATGCCGTCTTCTCAGGCGCAGTATCTTTGATAATACAAGTATACTTATTATCAGTAGCAAAATTATCAGCATAGTTACTAAGACATAAAAAGCGAATGGTGACAGCATGTTAACATGCTGTAATGAATAAGAGTTAACAACACTTATATCTCACCCTCCCTAACACATATATTATATTATTATCTAAGAAGGTCTCTTTGGGTTGTTTTAGGGCGGGCCCATACCTTAGTGTCCTAGCATGAAGGAATCACATCAGCATACACCAGCTCTCTCTGCATGTGCACCGCATCAAGTGTGTTAACAATTCTCGTGCAAAGCAATATCAATCCCGCCTCAAGCCCAAGTTGGCAAAGGCTGCACTTGTGTTATGACTATGAAGGCGTGGAGATCAGACCTCATAACAATTCCATATCGTGTTGCTCCTGAAACTTCAGCACTCTCCGTGCAGACATGGTTTATTAAACAAGACTGATATCAGAGCAATAACATATTATTCTCACATACACCACGGCAAACCACTAGGTTGAAAGCTAAGTCAACAATTAAGGGTCGTGTGCAGAAGTTGCAAGAAAGGAAAAATGGCGTTTAAATCTGAAATGTACCTATGCTAACTTAACACGATATAAGGATATATAGGAGCTATACAACAATATATTAAATTTGTAAATGTGAAACTGTTCTGTTTTATCCTGAATAAATCGTTCACTTTATAACTTTTTGTAGCTTAATTTCCTTCCACAAAAAACTTCTTCTTTGATTGTCTCTTTTGGTTGCCTAGATTGTTAAATATCAAATGGTTATTTTTCCCTGGTCTAGGAATCTATATTCTATGAATTCAGGGGGTCCTAGTTAAATACACACCAATTCTATTGGATAGTTTGCATGCCGTCTCTATCATTGAAACATGTTCATGGGAGCCATTTGATGGCCTGCTATATGGCATATACCTGTAATGGGTTATGAAAGTTGTTCTGTGTAATGAGTTATTTTGTATGGTATTTCTTGGAGATGTGTGCTAGCAATAGTTGTCTAAAAGACGTGTCTGTTGGATGTGCACAAGATGTTTTGTGTGATGTGCTGTGTTTTGTGTGGGACTACCTTTTGTCAATAATACAAATAATAAAAGTTGTACTTTGATTAGATTAAAAAGTCATAGTTCATTTATGACAAGCACTGAGTAAAAACGAGGCACCCTTGTTACATGAGTAAATGGTATATGAGCCATTTTCGTAACATAGCCCCCACCCATGCAGCCCCAGTGGTGCGTGGGGGTTCCCCTCTGCACAGTGCCTGGGTTTGCGAGTTCCTGACTGACTCAGTACTTTGCATGGGGCTCATCAAGTTTCGTTACGCCACTGACATGAGTATTTACAAATTTATGAATTTGCATAGTGTCAACAACTTATTGTGTCTGGGCCTTCTATAATCCTCTTCCTGTGATCGTTGAGGGTTGGTGGTAGCCTCAGTATATAATTGGACTATGGGAAGGTATTGGTACCCTGATGGCCTTTTGGTTGACCATGGGGCAGTTGAATCAGGTGCATAGTAGGATGAGCCAGTTAGGGTGTGATAGAGTTCTGAGAACTGGGAACTGGCGTATGATGTCGCATGTAGGAAAACTCAGACTACTTGTTATAAGTTTAAAGTGGAGGAATCCAACAAAAACATCCTGGTCACATCTTAAAGCCAGGATAGCCACAGAGTCTGGGAAGACGAAAGGCTTGGGCAAGCATGACTCATGTAATCTCCAAACTCTTCAGCCCTGTGTTGTTGTGACCCTACTGGTTTCATCCTCGCACAAAATAGCCATATCGTTGCATAATTCTACCTTTGCTAGGTTCCTCAATGGTGTTTATTGTTTGCGAAAAGGTGCATTTAGCTTCCTATGACAGCCATTTGTATCTAAAGCTTACCCCGGACCTTTCTACTTTTAGTCTGTTATAAAAACACATGGTTGTAGGT